>NC_060889.1:25326247-25516247 GCF_014805685.1 Silurus meridionalis | reverse complement strand
TGATTGAACCTCATATTATGGCTTATGTATAGTACTGTTCTATGGGTTATTGTACGTGTGCATGTATGAGAATACGTGTCTATATGTGTGCTGGTTTCTCCTGTGAGTTAGTTACGAACGATTGTTGCTTCCAATGCAGAAAAAAGGAAAAAATCTGAAATGTAAAAACAGGGCCCAAAATAGTTTCACTTTTTTACGATCTGTGTGTGTGCGTGTGTGTGTGTGTGCTCACACTCCACCCACTTATCTTGTGTTACAGAGGCTGAGTAATCAAAATTGCGACACGTGAGTCCAATAAAACATTATTCTCCCGATATGAACTCCATTTAGGACTGTTTTTGACAGATGGAATTCCCACCCTTAAACCACAGCACAAAAGGGGTGTGCTGTTATAGGAATATAATCAATCAACAATGCATATCCTGAAGCGTTTGATTTGTCTTTTACACCAGCCATTTGCTAACAATTATTCTTTTTTTAATTTTAGGTTACTTATGGTTACATTCTGGAACATCTCCATTAACTGGTTCACTGCTCTTGCTATCCATCCACTAATCTCCGAGCTAAATTTACAATATATTTGCTTGCTAATACACCAGTTATGCTTCCTGACCTGTGCCTGAAGTATGCCAGACTCCACAGAGCAGTGATGAAAGCTCTTACAGAATGCCCAAGCAGGTCTAAACACTCTCCTTGAGTACACACATTACTCTACACTCGACTTGGCGCTCAGCTCTCAGCTGGCACACGGCCCAGCACAAAGGAATGTTTGAGCGAAAAGAGAGAGACAGGTAAGAGAGAGACCAGAGCGGAGACCAGGCAACTTCCTGTCAGTAAACAGGACATGGCACCTGAGGGAGCACTGTTCTTCGCACGTATACACGAGAGTCGTGGTGTACAGCTCTCGAAAAGGTTCACTGAGGTAACATTTCCTCTCCATCAACCTTAAAAAATCTTATCAAGATGACTCAGACTCGCCTGCAAACCTGCAAACTTATAAAAAACCTTGTACAAAATGGAATTCTCTCATTACTCAGACTCTATTATCTCTCCGTTTCATTAGGTGCAGAAGAAAAAGACCTCATGGGATTATTGAAGCGCATGCAGATAATCTTCCTCTTTTATCTAAGAAATATTGCCAAGAAAATAAATATGATATTGTGATATGATGAAAAAAAAACTAGCCCATGTTTTTGCTACCTCTAGGTTGCATTAGTGTATTTCCTTACTGTCTGGATGACACATTAGAACCAGAATAATATGACATCACCCCAGTCTTAGCCACTCAACATTGGCTCAAAATGAAATTTCACATTGATTATGAACTCTAATATTGACATATAAACACAAAGATCCTGCACGGCAGTACCGAAGCTAAATTTTGGTCCATTATAATGTGCCAGGCCTACTTTGATCAGAAGGTGCAGGTTATTTGTTGGTACCTTGAATAGTGAAGACTACAGGAGGCGAGTTTAAGGGCCACACAATTTAGTTTTGCTTAGGTATGCCATTGTGCTTTATGCTTTATGCCCTATGTACATGGCATTGGTTGCCAGTAACAATGTCTAGTGTACAGTCTCAGTTAAATAAACATAAAAAGGAATAAATAAAAAGTTTTTTCCTCGTACCGTCTCAAAGAATTTCTTCTGGCCACTGTCGCCACTGTCTCGCTCTTCAAGGATAAAATTATGATGGTAAAATTTGATATTCATAATCTAAATTTAATTCTGTAAAGCTGCTTTGTGACAATGTCCATTGTTAAAAGTGCTACTGAATTGAAATGAAAAGGAATGATTATCTATGTAGGAGTGGAATTAATACGTGTTGCTTCTTCTTACTCATGCGCATCCACGCATCTTACTTGTAGGGTATTGTTTGTCCTAATAATAAGAGGAAAGAAAGGTAGAGCGAAAGAGACAAACAGACAGAGACAAAGACTTTTATACAACACACACAAGTTGCGTTATTTAACTTGAAGAAGGTGAAAGCTGCAAATTAGCGAAAGATTTCGAAAAAAGCGAGTGGAACAACGTTGGCGAGATAAAAATGCAGACCTGAAGCTCTGACAAAAGTTTGCCTGTCTCCTCACTGAGTCCTTCACACACACACACACACACACACACACACACACACACACACACACACACACACCAATCAGATTGCAGTGTTCAAGATCCCGACGCTTGTAGCCAGAAAAGTGTCATAAGCTGTTGAATGTTACACGTTTTATATCTTTAGCATGATTAATGTTTTACATCTCTACATACACATACTTACACACACACACACACACACACACACACACACACACACACACACACACACATTTATATAATTGTGATTAATCGCACAATCGTCATAAGTTAACTTGTGATTAATCACAACATAATCGCACATTTTTATCTGCTCCAAATATACTTTAAATTAATACTTTTTAAGTTTTTAATACTCTGATCAAAATGGGCATTGACAAATATTGATGCTTTATGCAAATTTATGTTAATTATTAGTGAAACCAAACTCAACATAGAGCATGAAGACTAATTGTATGAATTGTTATTCAAGTAATTACGATGTTTTAAATTATGTAAATCATCGGGACACCAAACGGAACTTTTACTACGTTTCCACACGGACGGTTTTAATTGCCGGATCTGTGCATCGTGGTGGATTTTGGTGTTTGATTTGAGACTTGGCACATCAGTCAAACAAATGTTTTTTTTTTTATTTATTAGTTTTTGAGTAAAGAAAGGACGTCCTGAATAAATGTGTGAATAATGGCCTTGTTTAAGGTCCCCAGGGGTGGCAGCTTGGTGTGCTTGGGATATTGTGTTTGGGAACTCATGTCCTTCAGATCCCAAATCCAATGCCTTAACCACTAAGCTACCACCTCCCCCCCCTCATCACTTCCTGATGCAGTTTAATTACCACTCTCTGGCCTGAGCAGAGAGCATCCTGGGATACGGTTTAACTCGAGACAGAAGGGAAAACCCTTGCGGTTTTTGCTTTACATTAGACCTGGTATGTTTAATTACCTCCACACTAATTACACTACAGGATTCAGTTCCCTGCGTTTTGAGATTTGCGTCTCTGTACAGAAAGTAGCTTTTCCACCTGAGTCATCTTGCATTGAAAGCTTTTTTGTGTCATGTTCACGGCCGTTTAATCGCTTTCTAAATGTGTTTAGAAAAAAACTAACATTTTTCAGTGGACCAACATGTCTGCTAACTAAACAGTCAACAGATGAAGTCAATTCTATCTCTTGTTTACTCAGCTCATGTTCGTATCTAAGATCTACTCCTATCCTTTGTGCGGCGAAAATACACACAGCGGTCGTGTTCGAACTTGATAAGCGAAGGAAAATCTTCTCTCCACAGGAGAAGAATGATCTCACCTGTCGCAGCCTGTATCACTGCTGGTTATGTCACTTGGAATCAAATACACAATAAAGCAGAATTTGTGTAATCGTGACTCCTGGGACGGGATGTGAGAAGGGTTTTTTTGATGATGTATCTGGTTTGATCTTTAGTACAGAATGCAGTAGTAGTGAAGATTATTTTATAAGTTGCTAAATCAGCCATAAGGCCACTGGCATTGTGGGCAATCTCAGACACACACACACACACGCACACACACACACACACCTCTCACACATGCTGTTATCATTTGCACTGCTACACATTTACTGTACCGCATTATCACTATGTTTACCGTCTCGCTGTTGTGTTGTTTTTGCACGAAATGTTGCACTTTATGGAGCTTCCTAGTAGTTTTGTGTTATATTGTGTTAATGTATTTTGTAATATGTAGCACCCTAGGCCTGGAGGGAAGTAATTTCCTTTTAGTGTGTACTGCACTGGACAGTTTATGGTTGGAATGACAATAAAAACCGACTTGACATATTACTACTGTATAATATTTTAATACAATATTCTGTACTTTATCCAAATGTATGTGAAAAATATTCTCCTTTCAAATTTGTTTTCCACTCATTAAAATGTTCTTTTGATTTTTCATATACTCCATGAAAGAATTAATTTATTATGACATTTTTTAAATTTTGAAAAAAAAAAATTTCCACTACATTTTTTTTATCAATGAATAAATTGTTAGTAAATTAGTATTACAATTTACACTGTATTAGTGAATTGTATTACGATTTTTCCATAATTATCTATCTATTTATTTATTTATTTATTTAATCCAGCCATGATCTTTTCTAGATTATAATAATACGATACTTTTTACTGTAAAGTGTCAGAAACCAAAATTTCCCCTAAATAAATATTTTTCCTAAAATATGGCAATACTAATTTGAATAACAAGCGAACACTTAAAACTGTAATAAGAAGCAATATTTGGACTCGCTACCTTCATTTGTCACGCCATGATACTTATATAGATTTGTTTAAATGGCAAATGACCATATATTGAGTGTTTAAGCAGTAGCATTGCAACTAAAAAATTTTAAAAACCTGAGAAAACCGAGGAAGTTGAAAAGTTTGAAATTACCGTATTTTCAGGACTATAAACCGCTACTTTTTTCCCCCACACTTTGAACCCCGCGGCTTAAACAACGAAGCGGCTAATTTGTGGATTTTTCCGGGATTTTTTTTCCGGTTTCACAAACTTCAAGCCAGAAAACTGAGCCCCATAACATTAGACCAATGAACGGGTTCAGGTGAACCAATGAAACTCTTTATATTAAATCAGATGCGCTCCCACTGAATCAGGCCGCACCACATCATAAATATGGATGATGTTCCTCTGACGTTTGATCTGCCGCTCACTCGGACTGTCTACAGGAAATGCGAATCATTCATCACGCTGAAAACAACCGGGCATGAAAAAACGCACTTCACCTGTGTTCTGAGCTGCACCTCATCGGGAGAAAAGCTTCACCGATGGTGATTTTTAAACGCACGACGATGCCAAAAGATAAACTCGAGAGAAATAGTTGTGAAAGGAAGGAGGAAGACAGTGAACAATGACTTTCTTGGTAGGCTACTGTTTAGATACAAGCCGTGTAACAGACACTGTCTTTTGTTAAACCCTGTGTAAAGTTCATTAGTTTTAATGTAGGAACCTGCAGCTTATAGACAGGTGTGACTTATTTATGTTCAAAATAAAAATCTTTGTCAAATTCAGTGGGTGCGGCTTATATTTTGGGTGCGCTTAATAGTCCGGAAATTACGGTATATAATTGTATTCTATTATTAACATTGTATTGCTTTAAACATCCTCATGTGTAAATCCAATGTAAAAGCTATTCAGTAAACGTTATCACTCAGAAGCAGAGTAAATCTAAATCCGCTGACACGTGAATCTTGTAACACTTTATGACTTATACAGGAGAATTAAAAATATAATTTTGGGATTTTCAGCAATTTTACATTTTTGTGTTTCCTAAAATAAAGCCATCGTTTTCCATTCACCCAATCAGACCAGTATGTTTCAGATTGGTGTAAATGCAAGAAATCCTTCAATGACATGGTGCATTTTTAACATAACGCTCGCGCGCACACACACTTACCCTGCGTGTCACGGTGGGGTCACGCTGAGCTTTGGAGATCAGATGCCCCAGCAGTGTGTTGGTGCGTAAAAAGCGCAGGCGGATGTGCGTAGCCGTTGTGAATTCCTGCAGGGCCGGAGAGTAGGTGAAGTTTTTCGATCCCGGGCGGCCATTCACGAGAGACACGAAAATCTGAAAGCACCGATGATATCAATACGTATGGATTAGATTAGAAGTCTGGAGGTGCTGAGAAAAGTGCAAAAAATCAACAACATGGTGGTTAATGTTACTACCTCAAAACTGATTACATACAAACCTCTTAGATATTCATTATCTTTATTTATTAACACACATCATATTTTCAACATTATTTGTTACATTTTTTGCCTTCAAAACATGCAGTTTTCAACGTATATGGAAATTTGACTTTTACAGACGCATACTATCACACCCGTCATTCTGGTAATGTTTTGTTATCTTATTGTGTTCACCAGGTTTTTGTTAGTTCTGATCTATTTTTCAACCATATGTTATACAATCAAGTGTTTTATTTTTGTTGTTTTGTTATTTCAATATTCTGACCTGATTTTTTTTTGCTGCCTGATTCCAAATTACTTCGGTTTCATGCATGTGTTTTTACCTCCCAGTTTGAAATCTGACCATCTTGACAATTTGACTTTTAATTTCTTATTGATACTAAATACAAAATCACACCCAACATTCTGGTACTGTTTTGTTATCCTACTGTGTTCACCTGTTTCCTGTTCGTTCTGCTGTTTCTGTGTTTATGTAACCATTTGCATTTACATTTACAGTATTTATCAGATGCTCTCAACCAGAGCGATGTACAAAAGTGCTCTGAAGCCTCTATCAACGACAATCTCATCGTTTGAAAAGGGACAGTGATTCAGCCATCTAGATTCGGATTCGGACATCTAGGGGAAGTTTATTCCACCACCTCAGTGCCAAAACAAACAACAAATCTTGATGTAGACAAACCTCTTACCCTGAGGGATGATGGGACCGTGATACATAATACATATGTGTTTCATGTGTATTCTATTTAAGTTCAAGCTTCATTTTCTTTCTATTTATTTTACCTTCAACTGATTTCTTTTTTCTATGATCTTTCTGAGATGACTCTTGTTTCATGCATATGTTTTCACGTCACGATTTGGATTATTTAGAATTTTTTGGAATGACTTGGAATTTATTTAGTTTTTCCCAGTTTCACAAGCTTCAAGCCAAAAAACTGAGCCCCATAACATTAGACCAATGAAATTGCCGAACGGGTTCAGGTGAACCAATGAAACTCTTTATATTAAATCAGATCCGCTCCCACTGAATCGGGCCGCACCACATCATAAATATGGATGATGTTCCTCTGATGTTTGACCTGCCGCTCACTCGGACTGTCTACAGGAAATGCAAATCATTCGTCACGCTGAAAACAACCGGGCATGAAAACACGCACTTCACCTGTGTTCTGAGCTGCACGGCATCGGGAGAAAAGCTTCACCGATGATGATTTTTAAACGCACGACGATGCCAAAAGAAAAACTCCCGAGAGAAATAGTTGTGAAAGGAAGGAGGAAGACAGTGAACAATGACTTTCTTGGTAGGCTACTGTTTAGGTACAAGCCGTGTAACAGACACTGTCTTTCGTTAAAGCCTGTGTAAAGTTTATTAGTTTCAGTGTAGACACCTGCGGCTTAAAGACAGGTGCGGCGTATTTATGTTCAAAATAAAAATCTTTGTGAAATTCAGTGGGTGCGGCTTATATTTGGGTGCGCTTAATCGTCCGGAAATTACGGTACTTTACTTTTCTCAGATCATTTCTTTCCATTTTCCAGTTTTGAACTGGTTTTCCTACTTACTGAATAGATTACTCCTGTTGATGCATGTGTTTTACCTCCTGAATTGAGTTCTGACTGTTGTTTTCAGTGTTATTTTTTGTTAGTATGTACACCACCACCTTGACCATTCTGGTACCTTTTTGTTATCCTATTGTGTTCACCTGTATTGTGGTACCTCTGCTGTTTCTGTGGGGTTTTTTTGTTTGTTTTTTAACAGGTGTTATATTTATATCATGTATATGTATAATGTATATGCTTTATATCTTTAAGTCTCAGCTTTTGCCTTTCCGAGTCATGTTTAATGATTAACAACTACATGTGTCGGATTCATGTGTTATGACCATCAAAGGTATTGCGATCTTATTATTTTCAGAAATTACACACTTTGATTACAGGTATTGAAAAAAAATCAATAAAATAAAAAAAAAAAAAAAACTCACCTCGCCATTTTCTAATGGAACAAGCCGCGAGTACTCTGTTGTACAAATCTGCTCATCGTCCCAAACAGTCTTGACATTAGGTTCCTTACCAAACCTTTCAATGCAATCTTTCTTTAAATCTAAAGCAAATCAAAAGACCCAACATTAGGGATGGTAACATTCACAGATTCGCATCGGTGTCTCGGCATAAATGTGATGCGTCGATTTAAAAGGTGTGTATCGAATACAATTTGGCATTTGTATCGCGATGCATAGTTGTTTGTTTTTTAGGTATTTGCATCAGTCTAAAAAACAATATATTATGTTCATAGTACATATATATTCATCTGTATATTATATTCATAATACCCATATATTCATCTGTATATTATATTCATAGTACATACACATCTGTAAATTACTGTTTATAGTCCTATAATACCATATTATTTAATTTATGTAAATCATGTAAACACTGTATATCCTGCACTTGCTGTTATTGCACTCTGGTTAGACCCAAACTGCATTTCGTTGATTGTACTTGTACATGTGTAATAACAATAAAGTTGAATCTAATCTAATCTAATCTAATTTGCATATACATTTTTGTAGATTTGCTACACTTTTATTATTTAGAATGTCACCAATATTTTCTATGTAGATTGATTTCTTCTCGCTAATCTGTTTCTTGTGAGCGTTCTCTCAGCACCACAGCTGCTACATGAATATGACGTATTGCAACACTATGGAGATTGAGGCGTGTCCTGGGAGTCACATAGAATACAGATTAACATGGCAGTGGTAGAGCTGTAACTTTCTGGAGTCAGAACACTAAAAGAACATCCGTTTTATTTAAACACATCCCTACCCAATATTCTGTATATTCTGCTTTGATCACATACATACCTAAATATCATTTACATCTCAATACCATGCAAATAGGCAAAAAAACTTGCATGCTTTAGAATGTAAAGATCTTTATCAGTAGAAACTGACAAATATAACTCACGTGCAAAATACTGCCAGGCCGTGAAGGTCTTCCCGTGATCAACGGAGCGCTCAAGAACCCACAGATCCGGCCTTGGCGAGTTAGCGAACTTCACGATGATGTAAGCGACATGGAAAAGCTATGAAAACAAAACCATGGGGTCACAGAGCTGCAGTGTTTACATGCAGAATGAGTTTTATCTTCTCAAGTCATCAAAGATTCATCACTGTGTCTTTTTTAACAAAATAAAGCTGTGATAGGATCTTATTCAGTGTCTTTTTCTGCAAAGTTAAATCTCCAGAGGTCAGTTTAGGTAATGTCTTCCTATGGCTAACTTGTTCTATACATGAGACATGCTGACAGAGGCAAATAAAAACACTGTTAAGAGAACTAAGGCACAAAGAGACAAATATGTTTTCTCCTCAGTGTACTAAGCAGGGCTAGTTGATGTAATTGAGATAGCTGGGCAAAGCTCACCATCTTTTTCAATGATCCACATGTTGCTAATGCCTTCATTGAATGAACCCTGAAGTGAGAGGTCAAATCTCTGTTACTTCTGAAGTTAAAAAAAAACTAAATTCTTTCTAATGCTTTTTATCCAAGCTAAGAAGCAAACTAGGGTCACCGGCATTGAGAAAAAGCGAGATTCCTCTCTCTGCTATTAAATCCCACTTTATTAGGGGGCCAAGCACTGAAGGTGAATAGGTACCCAACTGTTATTCTACCTTTTCTTCTTTCTACTTCTGATTAGGATTAGGCAGCCCACAGCCCATGAAATTTGGCAAACTGAGTACAAAAAATCTAAGAAACATTCTGACCAAATGCAGGACGAATGCTGCAAATACTCTAGCGCAAAAGTGATTTTTTTCTGTGGGGGCCACATAAATTGTCCTTTCTTTAATGGGGCAGGTTGGTCTGTAACAGAGAATGACATGGGCTGGAGTGACTACCAGTCTTATTAAGAAAATTTGATTATTGTATTATTGTATTTATTACGCCTTCTAATGTTAGATTAGTTGATTATTTTGTTATGTACCATACAGACAAATGACCGGTACTTTTTATTGTGATTGAAAAAACATTATAACTGACATAGTAAAATTATAATGTTAATTTTTTCATATTCATTACTATTGAAATCAAAATATGTATATGGTTGGTGGGTGAATCTAACAAACAAGAAGGCTACGTGAATAACTTACTTGCTAATAACTGATCAATCAACCAATTTTAAAATGGATACTGAGAAAAAAAAAAAACATATAACAATCCATGTAAAATATTACTGAACTTTATTTAAAAAAAAAAATCATCAAAATGTGCTAAAGGAAATAAATATGTATATATTAATTAATAAATATAATTATATAGTTAATACATTATAGTTACCGTATTTTCCAGACTATAAGCCGCTACTTTTCCCCCACGCTTTGAAACCCACGGCTTAAACAACTTTTTTCCGGTTTCACAAACTTCAAGACAGAAAACTGAACCCCATAACATTAGACCAATGAAATTGCCGAACGGGTTTAGGTGAACCATTGAAACTCTTTATATTAAATCAGATGCGCTCCCACTGAATCGGGCCGCACCACCTCATAAATATGGATGATGTTCCTCTGACGTTTGACCTGCCGCTCACTCGGACTGTCTACAGGAAATGCGAATCATTCGTCACGCTGAAAACAACCGGTCATGAAAAAACACACTCACCTGTGTTCTGAGCTGCACGGCATCGGGAGAAAAGCTTCACCGATGGTGATTTTTAAACACAGGACGATGTTAAAAGAAAAACTCCAGAGAAATAGTTGTGAAAGGAAGAAGGAAGACAGTGAACAATGACTTTCTTGGTAGGCTACTGTTTAGATACAAGCTGTGTTACAGACACTGTCTTTCGTTAAAGTTCATTAGTTTCAATGTAGGCATTAGAGACAGGTGTGGCTTATTTATGTTCAAAATAAAAATCTTTGTAAAATTCAGTGGGTGCGGCTTAAATTTGGGTGCACTTAATAGTCCGGAAATTACGGTAATAAACATTATATAGCTCTCTCTGTGCAGCGTGCCGCCTCTCATGTAAAAACAAACAGCAAGTGGCTTCAATGATTCGCCTCTAAAGGCCGCTCTCGTAATGACAGGAAGCAGGAAAAACTATCGGTATGGATTTTTACTGATGGTTTCATCAATCAACAATCGGTGCCTCGACCTCTATTAATAACTAAAGGGAATTTTTGTTTGAAAGCCAACCTTTATTACCAAATACAGATATATGATATGAGTTAAACATATATTTGAAATTACATTTTGAAATAATGTCTCAGGCATTGAACAAAGGGCCGTTTTAATTGTGGGGGCGGGTCTTATTTGTATCCGTAGTTTGAGGACCCCTTCTCTGGCGCCACTTTAAAGTTTTCCAAAATTGTTCACTTTTCCAATTAAACTTTTATTATGTTATTATTATGATTAATAGAATTATGTTTTGACCCTCAATTTAGATTCTTTTCTGTTTGTTTATTATAGTAATTAAAGTTGTAGTTTCAAATATTGTTATTATTGTCATTTAATTAATATTATTTCTATTAGTTTATTTCGAATGCAAATTTATGAATCAGTTTCTGTTTTGGCAAGAAACGTAAAATATGAGATGCGCTGCTTCTACGCAGCTGCTACTGACACTCCTGTGTTGAGAGATGCACATATTTAAAGCGCACACATATATGGATCTTCGTCTGTATTTGTTTCATAGCAAAAATCTGCTTTTTTGCAAGTTCACACAACGCTTTGAGAAAAATAAAAAAGTCAGAGCTAGGAAACAAAGCTGGAGTGCTCCAGACATGGCCTTGGATTTCCACTTGCCGTCTTTGATTGAACTGGCCTACGTCTCGTTCACACCAGTGTGTTAAGAGGGACGGAATGTATGTGTGCTGTCACACCCGCACCCTCGCTCCTGCAGACGAATGCAGGCAAAGTTGGGGTATGTGAAGAGACATGTCAGCAACACACGGATTCCTGAAATGGTGTCACATACCAAACACAAACAACCCCTACACCCCTCACACACACCCAACATCATATTCATGCCATGTCACTCCCATGTTACGCCTCACTAGGTGTGTTTAGATGGAGCATTGCAATTAGTCCAATCCGAAAAAAAAAAAAGCTCCATATAAACACCTCAATCGGAAATAAAGCTTTTGAGAGGGGTGGGATAAACCTCTCTATAATTTAAACAAAATAAAAATAAACCGTCGATGAGACCCACTACTTGGTGGATAAAATTTGCATCTGTAAATCTCTGTGCAATTTCGGAAGCCTTCTTTTCACCTGGCATCCATATCAGATCCCGTATCGGCCCAATCATCATTCCCATGAAGAAGGTACACAAACGCGGTTTTCTGCACAGCTTCTGAGTTTGTCCGAATTGAATGGAATTTCTGCAGTCTCTTTTTCTGAGGGCAAAATCCCACCGCAAGTCCACACAAACATATGAAAGTTTTGTTCCAATTCCATTATTATAACAGCAAATGGAGACCGGGATGTTCAAAAAGCAGTTTCAACTGATATTAATGAACCTTAAATAAATCCACACCTTCTAGCCAATCACAACACAGCGCTCATCAGCACTGTATTACACAGTAAATTCCTCACAGTATGTTTTGATGTGATTTCATGGATCAGTGTGTTTGTGTGTTCACTTCACCAGTCCAGTCCTGCATGCAGCAATAAAACCACAATACAAAAAGCACACACGCTCATGCCTTGACATGCTTTGACTGAATCAGCTACCTTTCTCGTATCCTATAGCCAAACAGTCCTAAATCAACTCCTTTTCTGTTTATTCCTGCTTCACACACTACACACACCGGGTACGCAAGGGCACAAGGGTCCTGCAGTGTGTTAGGAAAGAACATGTTTAATCATCCGTCATGTCATAGCACACCAAGTATGTGAGGGTAAGCATTAGCATCAATTTCAATGTTGTCAAAGGAAAGGCCAAAACATAATAGACTGTCACCATTGCTTTCGCCCAGAGATTCAATTAACACGCTTTAGCATCTTCAGGCCGAAAGTTCAGGGGTCTAAATTCCAAATAACATTAAATAGAAAATTAGACAGCTGTGAATTTCAACACGTCCTCCATGTCCTTCGGTTCAATTTCTCCTGTTCTGCTTTTTACGACGTCTTTTTTACAATCGTACAAAAATGTCTGAATGGAAGTCAGAGCTCAGGCTGGTGTTCCAGCAGTATGAACATCATACAAGCTTAGAAAACGTAAATAATCATGAAATATTCATAAGCTAACTAATCCTTATCAAATACTGTTCCTTAGCAAATGCTGAACCCTGAGGAAACCCAAGTAGGCGTAAGGAGAATTTGCAAAAACGATGTGCTAGCTCAGTGGTTCATGTTATAGACGTTAACTTCTGATAGAAAGCTTACAAAAGCTGCCACCACTGCTGGACCCTTGAACAAAGCCCTTAACCCCCAACTGCTCAGTTGTGTCAATGAGGTAACTATAAGTCGCACTGGATAAGGGAGTCTGCCGAATGCCATAAATGTAAATGTATATGTAGATACTGGCAGTAAACTGAACCCTCCCAACACACACACACACACACATCTCTACTGATTCAATCTTTTCCAAATAAGGCAACAGTAATAATACAGCCGAGGAGGAAGATTGGGATTTATGAACTCATTCCTGTATCCAATACAGAACATATGCATCTGTGATGTCACATGACAAACAAATTCAGGAGGTGAATTAAACGTTCCACGTTACAAGCAAAGGATTCAAAAATGAATAAATTACTCTCTGAGACCAAGTTATTAGCCCCAAGTCATATAAAAGAAAAGGGATGAATGAATGAGATGTGTCAGGTAATGCAGCGGGAAAACACGTTGAAAAAATAAATAAAAATAATAATATAATAGACATAGAGTAGTATCTCACAAAAGTGGGTACATGCTAAATAATTGAGAGGATCATACAAATTAGTGTATTTTGTATTACAGCAGTTACAATTTGGTGCTTTGAGTCCAATTCTCTCATACTGACCACTGGAGGTTCAACATGGCACCTCATGGTAAAGACTCTCTGAGGATTTGAGAGTTAGAATCGTTGCTCTCCAAAAAGATGCTGAGGCTACAAGAAGATCAGTAACACCCTGAAACTGAATTACAGTACAGCGGTCAGGGTCATACAGAGGTTTTCCAAGACGGCACTCTGAACAGACTTTGCAAGGGTCCATCAAAGAAGTTGAGTCCTTGTTCTGTGCGTCAGGTGCAGAAGCTGTCTCACAAGAAAGCCTGCAAACAGTTTGCTGAAGACAACCAGTCCAAGAGCATGAATTGCTGAAACCATGTCCTTTGGTCTAAAGAGACTAAGATAAACGTGTTTGGTTTAGATCAGGGGTGTCAAACTCAGGCCCGCGGTGTAATTATACTTGGCCCACGAGATCATATCAAGTGTGTATTAGAGCTGCCCGCCAGTGTATAGCGCATACACAGCTAATACTACAAATCCCAGAATGCTTTGTTACTGTGGGGGCATACTCAGCACTGAATTTACTGCACTGATTTTGAATCCCAGAAATGCAGATTTGAACTGCTCTGAAAATCCGTTTATGGTTGACGTGGAACGCGCACCAACCAACCTCCAAATGGAGCTGATTGAACTCCAGTGTAGAGCCACGATCAAGTCAAAGTACGACTCTGTGAGTGCTGCACAGTTTCCATGTTTCCTCCCCGACACACTGCACCAACTCCGTCCCCAAGCTGCTCAAATCCTCTCTGTGTTCAGCAGCACATATCTGTGTGTGTAACTGTTCTCTTTAATGAAGATGAACAAAACACCACTCAGGAGTCTCACTGATGAACATCTTCACTCAATCCTGAGGATTTCCTCAGCTCAGAGCCTAAACCCAGACATGATGCACTTGTATCTAAGAAGAGATGCAGGAATGTGTCTTCAACCAATCAGAGTAAATCAGAGTGTAGAAACTGAGCTTGAATGAATGTTGTCTTTATGCACTTTTTCTACTTCAAGGCATGAACTGTTAATGATTGTTTTTTTTTTTTAGTTTTTTTTTTATTGAAGTTAATTATTATTATTTTTGGTTGTTTTGTTGTTGCCCTGTGAAAAAGTTTTACATTAAAAAGGAATTTGAAAGGCTAGAGAGAGAGAGAGAGAGAGAGAGAGAGAGAGAGACATAATAAGAAACGAATACCACTGATGTGTTTTATTTTAAATAATTTATATATAATGTGTTTATAATATTAAACTTTGGTTGTTCCAGATTCAATGTTTATGCAAAACTAAAGTTTGTTTCTATATGAAAAGGTTCAACATTACATATCTGGAGAGACGGAAAATATGCACAATTGCAGTCAATTTTAAAAAATATTGAGTTTAGCCCGTGATTTCATCCCAGTTTTTAGCCCACTGTGAATATGAATTTGGTGGTAGCATCATGGTCTGGGGCTGCATGAGTGCCGCCGGTACTGAGGAGCTGCGGTTCATTGAGTGGAAACATGGATTCCAACATGTACAGTGCCATCCTGAAGCAGAACGTGATGCTGCTTTCTTTAGAAACTGCGCTGAACTGCAGTTTTCAAACACAATAAGGACCCCAAACACACTGCCAAGATGAGAACTGCTTTGGTGAGGAAGGTAAAGGTGATGGAGTGGCCAAGTATGTCTCCAGACCTGATCACTATTGAGCACCTTTGGAGAAAGAAAATTACTCAACACTGAGCAAAACTAGCCCCTAAACCTACAGAATACACAGATGCACTACATGGCTAAAACCAGCTACAAAAAGTAGCTAAAAAAAAAAAAGTTGACATTTATCTCTAATGGAGCAGCACCTACTTCAACTATCACAGCTAATGTTCAGGAAAATTCAGAAAGTGTGTGAGGAACATCTATATAAATTAGATTGTTGGGTCACACCTTATGGACCTTCAAAGAGAAGATACCGACCCTGCGAGGATCCTGAGTCATCTAGCGATGTACCAGCTCTAGCTGGATCCCACTTCATGAAGATTTCCGACAGTGGACTTTGAGCATACAACAACCTCTTAGTCAATACCTAAAAATATTCCACACATGCTGTTTGTAAATCATTGAACATTTTAAGGTACTGGTATGGAGGAGTTGGTGTCGAATCTATAATGAACTCAGATGTTCACCTGCTTCCTCAACACCAAATGACTGTATATGGCTGTAGAATAGGACATTACTCATAATCACACGCTCATGATATTTCTCGCTCTCCAGAGTTTGTAATGTATTAATGATTTATAATCACACTCTTGGTGGCACTCAGTTGAGGGTGAGTTCTTTTAGAGTCTGATTCCTCTCAAGGTTTCTTCCTCATACCACCTAAGGGAGTTTTTCCTTGCCCCAGGTTTGCTCATTCGGGAGAATTACAGACTTCACTTATATCACATTTTCTGTTCTATAATTCTTCCAATCTAGAAAGCTGCTTTGAGGCAATTGTGAGAAGAGCTATAGAAATAAACGTGGGTTAAATTGAACGTCAATTTTTGGTCACAAATGATTCAAAGACTTCTTCAACACTGGGAACAGCAGTGTTAAATGGTGTACTTGAAGACCTGGGGGTGAAACGTTTTTACCTCCCATGGTTTATCACCCATAATCGCCTCACTCATCACCTCATTAGCAGTTCGAGTTAAATCAAAGCGAGCCTACGTGGCCCCCGTGTGTGTGTGTGTGTGTGTGTGTGTTTTTCTCTGGCTATTTTCGACATCTATATATTGTGTGCGAGCTCAGGGATAAAGAATGCAGCGCAAATGAACAATCACCTGATGTCGCCGCAGACAGACAAAGAGAGAGACAGACAGCCGGAGCCCGAAGCGGCAGCACGAAATGCGGCCTTTAAAATAATAAGAGCGTTAGGCATTAGTGTAACTGATTGAAACAGGTGGCTGGGACGGTGGTCACGTGGGGGGGAGACAGATTTCTATTCTACTCTTTCTTTCTCTCGCACTCGCTCTCTCGCTGTACACACGAGCGACGTTAAATCTCGAACGAGGGAAACAAAAAATTCCTAGAAAAGATCATACGCTTTCGTAAGCCGGGGATACAGCGCTCTTTTCCGCGAACAAATCAAAGAAGATTAAAGACCCCTGGCCGCAGGCTCTTATACAGTCACCTGTGGGCATGGCTGAAAAAGGCAGGTTGTATTAAAGGTCAATCCCTAACAATGCTTTCCCCCCCCAGTCCAAAAATGTCTCTGCGATTCCCAGAACGGTGCGCGACAAACCCGGAAATCGTAAAACGCGCCACATGAAGGAGGAATATATTTCCACAGGGTTTCGATTGTGAGCACAGGGGCAGCCATCTGCAACTTTTTCTCAGGAAGAGAAGCTTTTATTTAGCGTTTATTTCAGCTTGGGAACGAAATGAGCTGGACAGTGACTATAGCAAACGTGGGATTTCGAAACGGATGAAAGATTTTCCACATCCATAAAACGTGATCAAGCAATACAGCAGGTCAGGACGACAAATGTTCTGTATTAATCGTATTTTCCTCTACAAATGTAGCTGTAGGTCAGTGATGGATCGAAGGGATCAACCATAAAAAAAAGAAAAAGGGCATTTAAAGTCAATAAAGGGATGCGCAAACCATTACATCTGCCCATACACCCCGTTTCCTTTTCTTTTTTGTATATTATGTCTACTTTTTTTTCCCTTTCCTGTCTTTTGTTTCCTTTACTGTTTCCCCCCTTTTTTTATATCACATCTCTCTCTCTCTCTCTCTCTTTTGTTTCCTTTTCCTTTTTGTTGTTTCTTGTTTTTTTGCTTTGTCCATTTTTTTTTCTTTTTTTCATTCCTGTGGTCCTTTCCTCTTTTCCATTGTTATTTTCCAAATCTCAATTTTGTTTTTGTTTTTTTCATTTTTACGTTCAAATCTTTCTCACTTTCTTTTCTTTCCTTTCCCCTTTTGTTTTTTACACTTCTTTGCATCAAGTACTTTCTCTCTTTTTTTTATGTTCTTCCCTGTCTTCTTCCCCCTTTTTTTCTAATTTCCTCATTTCCATTCCATGCTCTTTACCCCTTTTCATATTTCTTCCTTCTTCCTTTTTTTTTTCCCCTTGAATTGATTCATCCATAAAACTTAAATGCAAATGAAAGACTCCATGGACTCCCCGCATTCCAGTCGGTAACATGCCCTTATTCATTTCCCACATTGTTTTTTCCACAAGAAAAATCCCTGGTGCCATTTTAAGGGTTAACTCTGTCCTGTAGCAGCTCATGTCAAGGTTTGTAAGATGAGCAATTTAGAGCTGAGGGATGAAAACCTTTACCCAGAAGTCAATGGCATGTAATTAGCTAGAACTATGCAACATCCATGCAATTTGGAGAAAATATTTCGAGTAACAGGAGCAAGAGGAGGAGCAGGAGAAATTTAAATGAAAAGCAAAACACTTTTTTCTCTACAACGCTGAATGTTTTCCCACAGTCCTGCACTTTTTCCCTACAGCATTACAGCACTTTTCCCACAGTGCTGCAAGCTCTCAGGTGATGCATAAATCCGAGTCATGAGAGAAAGTAAAAAAAAAGTAAAAAAAAAAAAAACAACGTTGGAATGCAAGAAAGATGTGCATGACCTTATTTTCCCTCTCTATTTCTTGTTCTGCTTCCATTTTATATATAATAATAATAATAAAAAGAAGAAATGTTTATTTATGGGCACCTTACATGACACTTAAGGACTTACATACACTAAAAACACAAAACAATTAACAACAACAGTTTCAAATAATCACAAACTTCTTCTTTTTCTTCTTTCGGCTTCTCCCATTAGGGGGCGCCACAGCGGATCATCCGTCTCCATACCCCCCTGTCCTTTACATCTGCTTATGTCACACCAACTACCTGCATGTCTTCTCTCACCACATCCATAAACCTCCTCCTTGGTCTTTCTCTTTTCCTCCTTTCTGGTGGCTCCATCCTCAGCATTCTCCTACTGATATACCCCATGTCCCTCCTCTGCACATGTCCAAACCATCTCAATCTCTCCTCCCTCACCTTGTCTCCAAAACGTCCTACATGTGCTGTCCCTCTTATAAACTAATTTCTAATCCTGTCCATCCTCAAACCTCAACATCTTCAGCTCTGCTACCTCCAGCTCGAGTAGATTCCACAGGAATGGGGCGCCGTAGCTAATAGCTCGAGATCCCATAGATGCCAAACGGAAGGTCTAAGGACGGTGAGCACAGCAGAGTTCGAGATGGAGTATGTGTTAAAAGTAGGTCTGATAGATATGCAGGAGCCAGGTTAGGTAATGCCTTATAAACAAAAAGCAGGATTTGAAATTCAATGCGCTGTTGAAGAGCAGAAGATATTTGGTTCATTTTAGGTGTTTTAGTGAGTTTATTTGCACCAACTGTAACTTGTGTAAGAGTTTATGAGGAAGACCAAAAAAAGAGAGTGAACCATAATAACAGTGCTCATCATTGAGTGGGATTTATATTGCGGATGGCGCTGCCCAAGTGGCAGCTTGTTGTAGCAGCTCCTTATAGAAATTTCCCCATTGTGGGACGAATAAAGGTATAGAAAAAGACCCAAACTCTTACAACATAGTCTCACTGCATTTCATGATATAGTCACAAACTTCAATTTATTGATTCATGTTCATGGACACAAATTTCCCACTTTTTTTCGTGTCACTCAGCACGACTGCATCCGCCTGGCTCCGTCTCCATAGCAACGGAGACAGAAGATCATGGGTAATGCTGACAGAAATGCTAAACGTTATCTTTTCCCCCTCATTTTTATGGCAGAAAATACATTGTAAGTGTTGGGATTGAGGTTATACTGTAATAAAGGCGTGTCTCTAATTAACACAGTCTCCTTAATTAACCAGGAGAATATATTTACTGAATTTTGACTGGACCTTGTCACAAAATCCCATTAGACTGGGACTGGGAAACTACTGGCCTTAGATAGATTATTTTTGTGCCCTTGAGAAGTGTCTCAGTTTAACTCCTGTCCAGAAATGTATTCAAGAGCCAAGCTTTTACTCTTTTCTTCGCTTCCCTTTATCATTTTCCCACTCTTCTTATCCTTTCCACATCATATTCTTTCATTTCCTTTTGTTACATTTAATTTTCATTTCTATTTTTTATGTTATTCTTTCCATTCCGTTTTTTTCTATATTTTTCCATAGTGTTCTGTCTTTTTAATGCTTCTTTTAATTTTTTTCAATTACTATCTTTCGTGCTGGGTTACTGATCGGAAGGTCGGGGGGTTCAAGACCCGGTATCGCCAAGCTGCCACTCTTAGGCCCTTGAGCAAGGCCCTTAACCCTCTGTTCTCCAGGGGCTCTGTATCATGGCCAACCCTGCGCTCTGACCCCAGCTTCCGAGCATGCTGGGATATGTGAAGAAAAGAATTTCACTGTGCTGTAATGTAAATGTGACAAATAAAGGCTATTCTATTCTATTCTATTCTATTCTATTTTATCCTTTCTTACTTTATTGCTTTCTAAGCTCACACATAATAAAGGTGATACATTGTTTAGGGAAATGAAAAAATAGTGTGTGTGTATATATATATGAATATATATATATATATTCTTACTTTCGGCTTCTCCCATTAGCGGGCACCACACTGGATCATCCGTATTCATGATCCGCATGTTAGTTTTGGTCTATTTTTCACGCTGGATGCCCTTCCTAACGCAAACCTCCCCATTTATCTGGGCTTGGGACCGCCACCAAAAGTGCACTGGCTTGAGTAATTAAATTAAATTAAATTACAAAAATTTGCTTTCATTTAACTAAACTTTGCACTGTGTTTCCCACGGACCATTATTACTGACGCACCTCCCGCTAAACTCTGGCACGCTCTGGACAGGTCACACAGGAGATGCTGCATAATGAAAAAATGGAGGAACGGCGAGAAAACAGCGAGGGGTGAGGAGAAGATTTAGGCTAAAGAAAAAGTTTGGTATCATTTGAAACTACACCATGAAGAAAACACTGTACAGTGCAGAAATAAATACGAGTGAGAATAATTATGAGTTTCATTAAACTAATAGTTTCCTATAACTTACTCTACGTGGCCATTGCGAAGGGACTTTTTGAACGCACTCTATTTGTATTTTAATGTAATTTGGCAATTAAAGGCACAAAATTGGTTTAGTTTCACTGTTATTTTTTTATGCAGTTTAAGCAAAAAAAAAAAAAATTCTAAAAAGGAAAAAATACAAATGACTTGTTTAGACTTATATATCTGTCTTATTCAGCATTGCTCTTAAAGAAAAAGTCCCATCTGATTACTCGATTGATCGATGGAATAATCGTTAGAAAACTCGATTACTAAAATAATCGATAGCAGCCACTACAGTAAAAAGTCTATGGGTGAAAGGAACGACATACTTTTTCTCTTTCTTCTCTCTGACACAGCAACGCAAGTCAGTCCTGGGTTTGCCATTAACTTGTGTATGATGGCAGATAGCAGACTCTTGAGAGTGGACTTCGCCACGCTCTGGCATCCCTGGCAAGTGATAGATCAGTGGTTAAGACGTTGGACTTCTGATATAAAGGTTAAGAGTTCAATTCCCAGCACTTCCAAGCTGCTACCGCTGGGTTCTTGAGCATTGCCCTTAGCATTGTATAAATTAGATAACTGTAAACCAGTCTAGATAATGTACTGTAATATGTGATTACGAGCAATAGCCTATGAGTAGAAACTGGCAGAATGACTCAACTGTGAGAAAGTATGGTTTGAAATATTTAAGAGTAATAGAAATGCATTGGCTTCTGCAAAAAGTGGAACCTTCAGTTTCCAAAACTCCCCACTGATGAATTTGCCTTTGGTGTGCTTCATTTGATGGCTGTAGGACCTGAGGTTCTTACGCTGTTATTATTATTGTCTTGGACTCTTGAGACCCTCCTGTGTCACCATTTGCTGATTTACTGTTGCTGTTTGAAGAAAATTCTCAAAACATTCAGGAGATTTATTTCTACAGTCTTTTTGTGCATGAAGATCCAATTAATGATAATAATTCAAATATTTAGTGTAAAATTCATCACATCTGTTCCTCATAAAGTGTTTGATGCTTATCAACATGGATTTCATTTTGACTCATTTTGACCAAAAAGTTGTTGTTAAAACAATGACCAGCTTTGTATTTTGTCCGATTTGTCTTTTTCCCCAAAAGTGTGCTAGAATTTGGTATAGTCTTGGACAGTGGCCTTGCTAAATTCTTGGTCTTTGATAAAGAGTCTGTAAAACTCATGCTTGTTGAGTCTTGTGAGCAATGCATGAATTAACCCAAAGAGATTTTACGGTTTTTAGTCTTGACGCAGTTTCATCTGACCTTGAGCTTCATTTAGCCTTGACGCCGTAAGACTTGGCCTTGTCCCGATCCCACATTTTTATTTATGGCATTTAGCACATGTCCTTATGCAAAGCGACTAACAATTATCTCATTTACACAACTGAGCAGGTGAGGTTTAAGGACCTTGCTCAAGGGTCCAGAAGTGACAGTTTTGTATTGCTGGGATTCGCAATCACATCCCTCCAAATAAAAGACCAACACCATTGTTACCACTTCCACTTTTACCACTTCTACCTATTTTTTACCACAGCTCTATTTCCACTTCCTAAACTACTAATCTCACAATCACTTGTACTATAATAATTGTACCATCAATAAAATAAATATGATAAATTCAAGCTGAAGTACGTCCTCGGTCCAAAATCCGCGACGCATAAAGAACCCTCTTTTAAAACCAGTTCTTGTGTAATATCAATGCGTTTAAGTTCCAGCATTAAACAAAGTCTCAAAACCCCCCACATATCACTATAAATAAACACAATGACACACACTTTCAGCAACACACACACAAGCTATTTTGGAGAGAACAGAGTCCTGCTGGCGCGATAAGCGCCGGGATTCTGTATCCTTTAACAGGTGGATGTGTGTGTTCATGTGTGTGTGTGTGTGTGTGTGTGTGTGTGTGTGTGGTGTGAAAGAAAGTGTGTGAGAACCAAACAAAAGAAAAGAGAAACTTAGTCCATTACCAATTGTGGAATTAGAGTCCAGCGATCGCTTGCTGTATCCCACAACAGCACTGTGGTATAAACATACAGTCAAATCTGGACTCAATTCTCCCATAATAACGCTTTATTTTTACATCTTGCTCTCTTGAGACACTAAAAGCAGCAGCATGAAGGCAGCAGTCCATTCCCACAAATCCCTCAGAAACCCTGATGACCTACTTGGAAATGAAGCAAAAGCAAGAAATGTTAAAGAAAAAAAAAGTTTGGGCAGAAACCCAAAAGTGCCTCAGTGACCACAAAAAACCTGTAGGATTGTCTATTTTTTGTTTTTCGCCTGAGGGGAATTTTTTCCCCCCTTTGCCAGAGACAAGTTCGGGATACATTTATTGTGATGATCAAGAGGAACGAGGTGTCTGGAGCTCAGCCACTTAGTAACGTGACCATCTTGGAAATACCACTTTGTATCTGCTTGCAGTCACTTGTATAACTATGGGTGTGTGTTATTAAAAAAAAAAAGCCTTGATGCCAGGTAGGTTCTCTGAGCATTCCTCTCATAAATGGTGTGTGTTTGTGTGTGCATATACAGTATAGGGGCATGATCTTACATCTTGTTGCAAACAAAGCAAGGACGTAATGATAACTCAAAATTCTGAGGGACATTTTACTGGTCTACCATTTGCATGTAAAAGAAAAAAAAGAAGCAAAGGGTTCAGTTTTAATGTTATGTTTAAGTCTATAGACATAGTATTAATTCGCTTAATTAAGGTCATCTGGTCCTCAGTTTAGAAAAACAAAATGTCGTTCCTTAATGCGTTGAAGAAAACCCATACTGCACATTGAGTTATATGATAAGCTCTGGTGAGGAGGGAGAGGATGGTGGATAGACATATGAAGAGGAAATATATATATATAGATTTACTGTCCTCTGAAAAAAGTGTCCAAAGTGTCAATATTCTGTGTGAGCACCATTGTTATGTAACACTGCCTTAGAAAGCTGCTGGATGTTGGACACATGGCACTTCTCAACTTCGGCTTGAGGTTAAGGGTTCAGGTCTGAAGACATACTGTCCACTCCATCAGCCTCGGCTTTCTCAGCAAGTCAATTGTAATCTTGGTGGTGTGTTTGGGGCCTTCATTGTGTTTGAAAACTCAAACATAGCCCCAGACCATGCACCTATCACCACCATGCTTGACTGTAGGCAAGACACATTTTTCTTGGTTCTGCTGGATACCATCTTAGCCAAAAGATTCTCTCAGTCTCATCAGGACATGGTTTCAGTAATTCACGCATTTGGACAGGTCGTCTTAAGTAAACTGTTTGAGGCCTTTCTTGTGAGACAGCTTAAAAAAAGGCTTCCTTCTGGGACGACGGCCTGCAAACAGACTTGTTGCAGTGTGCAGCGTACGGTCTGAGCACTGACAAGTGGACTTTCCACTTCTGCAACTTCTAATGCGATGCTGCAGCACTCATGCGTCTGTTTTTTGAAGCAGCTTCTGCACCTGACGCACAACACGAGGACTCGACTTCTTTGACGGACCCTTGCGAGGTCTGTTCCGAGTGGAAGTCGTCTTGGAAAACCTCTGTAAGACCCTGACCACTGTACTGTAACTCAGTTTCAGGGTGTTACTGATCTTCTTATTGCCTCAGCATCTTTGTGTAGAGCAACAATTCTAATTCTCAAATCCTCAGAGAGGAGTCCTTTTCATTCGTCCACTGTTGATCAACTGAGGCATTTTTTTCTTGGGAAAACTTCACACATTCACTCCAAATGATTTAACTTAGAAATAAGAGATGGACCCTGGCAAAGAGAGACAAAATTCCAGCAAGTTCTCACGGTACTGTACACTCACCTGACCCAAATCCAGAGTGACGTTTATCTCGTTATACCTCAGCCCCCGAGAGAGAGGTGGGCTCTGCCACCAGCGCTCCGTGCCGTCAATGGCGTTGTTCACCGGGTGGGCTTTCTCAGGGTTATTGGCGTTGCAGAGGTCACAGTACTGCCCCTGAAATCATCACATAAAGCCACAGGGTCTCATACTTGTGAACTACATGCAAAAATATTTACAAAAGTTTGTGGACACCTTGCAGATTGGTATGTGCTTTTTGAACATTTTTTTTAGCATCTTCTGGGAAGATGTTCTACTCGATTTTGGAGATTTGTGATCATTCAGTTTTGGTGTTAGTAAAGTCAGGTACTGATGTAGGTGAGAAGGTGAGGAGGTCTGAGGTGCAGTCAGCGTTCACATTTATCCCAAAGATGTTCAACAGGGTTTAGAGCTCTACAGCAGGAGATCTTCCAGGAGCTGGTTTTGTGCACAGGGGCTTCATTATGCTGGAATAAGTTTTAGGCCAAAACTTATTCCAGCATGATGATACCCCTGTGCACCTTAAGGGGCTTTTAAGTGCTTCCTTAAAGGTTATAGGAACTCTAGAAGAACCTGATAGAACCTGATAAAGTTTGTCTATATACACTACATGGACAAAAGCATTGGGACACCTGACTTTTCCAGCTGTCCTAATGCATTTGTCCATATAGTGTATATAGACAGACTCTATCAGGTTCTATCAGGTTCTTCTAGAGTTCCTAAAACCTTCAAGAAAGCACTTTGCTGTGTTGTGAGTGCACCAGCAAACATGTCAAAACTGCCAAAGGGTCAATATTTTGTGTGATGCACAATCAAATCAGCCTTGAAGATTATTTGTAATGTATAAAATATACTTTGAAAAGAATTAACTAATAACTAATAATAAATAACTAATAATCATTTATTCATTGGGAAAATAATTACAATGAAGCTTTTACACTTTGGTCCAAATAATAACAATGTACAGTCGGGAAATGCATAGGTAAGTGTGTGTGTGTGTGTGTGTGTGTGTGTGTGTGTGTGTGTTACCTGGATAGTTTGGCTCGTTAATCCCAACGTCGGCCCTCCGACAAGTTTGCAGTAGAGATCCGTCCTGGGGTTTCCATTGTCTTCCTCGCCGCACGTGGCCGTGGCGGAGATGCCCGAACCCTCTGCCAGGTTAAAGTACGGCGGGGTCAGGCTCAGTCCCCCCGGTACACCGCTGACTGAGGCTCGCGCTCTCACCGCGGCGAGCGCGCATATCAGCGCCGGGAACAGCAGCGGTGCTCTTCTCTGCGCCATTTGCGTTGCCGTTGCGTGCGTTTGGACCGTGGCGGAAATCCGGTCATATCCAAGACATGATAAAGCGCGATCTGACTCTGTTCACTCGGAAAGTCGCGCGCGAGACTCCAGAGTTCCGCTTCACTTGTTCAGAAGCGGGTTTCCCCCCCACCGGACTCGGGCACGAGCGCTTCCTCGTTACTGCGAGCGCGTGTGCGCGCGTACTGTACACTTTTACTTCCCTGGTGCCGACAGACAGACAGACAGACAGACAGACAGACAGATAGATAGATAGATAGATAGATAGATAGATAGATAGATAGATAGATAGATAGATAGATAGATAGATAGATAGATAGATACCCCATACAGTGATAGATAGATAGATAGATAGATAGATAGATAGATAGATAGATAGATAGATAGATAGATAGATAGATAGATAGATAGATAGATAGATAGATAGATCCCCCATACAGTGATGATATATAGATAGATAGATAGATAGATAGATAGATAGATAGATAGATAGATAGATAGATAGATAGATAGATAGATAGATAGATAGATAGATAGATAGATAGATAGATAGAAAAGAATCCTTCAATAAGCTTGTTTAGTAAAGCCATTAATAAAAACCCTGGTATGAACAGTGAAATATGACCAGTGTGAATTGTTCATATTTGAATCTGGATTAAACTAAATAGTTTATTTCAATTCAATTCATTTTTATTTGTTTAGCGCTTTTAACATTGTCTCAAAGCAGCTTTACACAGATAATGTGGTGATAAAAAAAATGAATATGTTCTTTATAAGGGTAAGTTTGTCCCTGATGAGCAAACCGGTGGCGACTGTGACGAGGAAAAACTATTTCTATAGCACTTTTACAGCTTTATAAGTGAATTGTGTATATAAACCCCCAATGAGCAAACCTGAGGCGACTGTGGCAAAGAAAAACTCCCTCTATGCTACGAGGAAGAACCTTGAAAAGAACCAGACTCAAAAGAAGAACCCATCCTCATTTGGGTGATATCAAGTGTGTGATTATAATGCTAGGAACTCCTTGTACACACTTCTGAGCTGAACAAAATTCTCTGGAAGGCTTCTACCATTCCAGGAGATTATTACTTTCATGTATGAAAATTTGCAGAGCAGGGAGTTTCCAAGACCAGGTTACCACCCTAGTTAAAATCCACCATAAAACAAACTCAGGGCTGTGTGTGTGTGTGTGTGTGTGTGTGTGTGTGTGTGTGTGTGTGTGTTGGTTCACAGTTGTCTTGCAGATGTCACTCTAATGTTTGGCTTGTTTTTCTTCAAAGATACCAAGTGTCTCTTCCATCAGATCTTTGTGACAGCATTCTCTTAATTTCCAACCATTTCTTGATAATATTTTTTAAGTACTGAGTTTCCACCTCAGATGGTCTGCCTTCTGAGCATCTTATAACTGTTGTACACATTTCTCAATAACGGTCTTATTTTCCTCATCTGTGAAAATGAGTTTGGACATCCACTAGCTCTTTCTCTCTTCTTTAGCACATGCCTCTATTCATGCTTCCATCTACTTATCTGATCAATCATCTATTTATCTACCCATCCATCCAGCCATTTATTCTTAATTCTGTCACTAATTCGTTTATGCATCCAGCCACCCATCCATCCATCCATCCATCCATCCATCCATCCATCCATCCATCCATCCATCTATCCAACCATTTATTCATTCATCCCCATTCATCTTGACTTGTATTGACTTGACTTGACATCTATTTATTCACCCCTTATTCATGTATTCATCCAACTTTCAATCCATCTATCCATCCATCCATCCATCATCCATCCATCCATTTAATCATTCATCCCCGATTCATCTTGACTTGACTTCATCCATTAAATCATCCATCCATCCTTTCTCCATCTATCCATCCATCTATTTATTCACCCCTTATTCATCAATTCATCCATCTTTCAATCCATCCATCCATCCATCCACCCATCTATCTATCCATTCATCCATTCATCTACCAATCTATCTAATATTAATCTATTTGTATGTCCATCCTTTCATCCATTCATCTATCCTCTTATTATTTTTCCAACTATTTATCCTCTATTCATCCATCCACTAATTTATCTATCTATCCAGATTTCCTCTGTCCATTCATCCATCTATTCATCCATTCATCCGTCCATCCATCAATCACTTTATCATCTCTTCATTCATCATCCATCTATTTATCATTCATTCACACACTATATCTATCCATACCTCCATCCACTTCCTTATATATTCATCCAACCTTCATTCGTAATACAGTTTTTCTCAGTTCTCAGATCAGAGATGAAATTTCTCAAAACTAACTTGTTCAACTTCACTTGTGCTCATCATGCTTTTGTACATTCATTTAATTGATTGTGTACAATCATCTGCTGTTTCCTACATTATTAGTTGTTAATGTTCATGTTGATTAAGATGAATCTTGAATGTCACTAGTGAAGGCGAGTAAACGGCATCAGATCAACCAGTAATCTACCAGTTCTCTAAAACAGAGCAAAACACAGAATTACAATTTCTGAAAATAAATGAAGAACCAAGAATTCAAGTCTTGACTTCTCTTGAAGAACAAAACACTAGTACAGTACAGTACAGTAAAAATGTGAATCCTGTTCAGTCTCTTGCAATCAATATTAATCAAATATGCAAACAAATAAATACATTTGTGCTGCTAAAATTCATAAATGCCAAACAGAAAAAATTCAGCCTTGTGCATTTTCAATCCTTTCAATCCAATTCGTATTTTACATCAGGAAAGACCTCCATCCACTTACTTGTCAATTCATCCATCCTTCATTCATCCTCAAATTTAACTATATAAATGGTATATCCATCCATCCATCCATCCATCCATCCATCCATCCATCCATCCATCCGACCATCCATCCATCCATCCATCCATCCATCCATCCATCTATCCATCCATCCATCCATCCATCCATCCATTCCATCCATCCATCCATCCATCCATCCATCGATTTATCCATCCATCCATCCATCCATCCATCCATCCATCCATCCATCCATCCATCCAGCCATCATCCATCCATTCATCCATCCATCCATCCATCCATCCATCCATCCATCCATCCATCTATCCAGCCATCCATCCATCCATCCATCCATCCATCCATCCATCTGACTATCCATCCATCCATCCATCCATCCATCCATCCATCCATTCATCCATCCATCCGACCATCCATCCATCCATCCATCCATCCATCCATCCATACATTCATCCATCCATCCGACCATCCATCCATACATCGATTTATCCATCCATCCAGCCATCCATCCATCCATCCATCCATTTATCCATCCATCCAGCCATCCATCCATCCATCCATCCATCCATTTATCAATCCATCCATCCATCCATCCATCCATCCATCCATCCATCCATCCATCCATCCATCCATTTATCTCTCCAGTCATTAATAATTTTAAAGAGTGTTTTCTGACACCATCCTTTTAAAAAGTGAATGTCATCAACTGTCAGTGGTATTTTATTCCTTAAACTACAGAGCCATGCAAGTCTTTTTTTTTTTTAAACAAATCCCCCATAATCTTGTGTGTCTCTTTAAATTAGTCTGCGTCAGAGATGGAGGTTATAAAGTACAAATACTTTATTACTGTACTTAAATTGATTTTTCTGGTATCAGTATCAGTCTGGTACTTTACTTCACTTTTTACTTTCACTCTACATTTTTACACAAATATCTGTATTTTTTTACTCCTTCAGTCTCGTTGCTTTAGTTTTAATCTATTTGGTGCGGCTTTTTCAACCTACCACTGGTGTATTATTTCCTGGCTCTCACACACTACAGACGTTTGCTAGTTTACGAAGCAAACAATGAGCAGGGCAGAAGGCAACAAGAAGAGAGTCAGCGATGAGACAGAAAGAGTCAGTGATGTAAACATGACTGAGAACAGAGACATTCCTGATCATCTGATCATCATCATCTTTTCTCTGCTTGTGTTCTCTATGGTGGATGTTCAACCTGGATACATTCATTAGGCAACAAAATTTTAAATGATTTTGTATTAATATATTAATATGATGTGAGGTCCAGTTACCAGATGAATAAAGAAATGGCTACTTTTTAGTCAAAGTCCAAATTTATTAACTTGATATTAACTTGAGTAAAAAAGTGGTCAGTATTTTAAAATTTACAAGAGCATTTTATAACTTGAGTATCTGTACTTCTACTGGAGTGAAGGATGTGTGTACTTTTGCCATCTCTGGACTGCATACTCGGGTAAAGAAGGCGAGTTGGTTAGGTGTTGATAGATCATGTATCCCCACCAACAATCATCTTCTTTGTTACAGTGATTTTTTTGGGGGGGGGAATCATGAGGGAAGCATGAGGGATCAAAGGGAAATAAATTCAGGATGGAAAGTTGAGGCTTTGGTGACATCTGTTGGAGGAGAGCTGCGAATATGGACCTGTAAAGAAAAAAAAAAATCAAATCTAGGTCTTCTGCCAAAACTAATCACAGCCCTAAATATTTCTTATCAGGAATGAGAGCAGCTCACCATAAATGACACTCTTGTGATTAGATGAAGTGACCTGGTTCTGATCCAGCCAAGTTACTGTACTGAACTTTTGTTAAAAAAAAAAAAAAAAAATGTTCATGTAAAAAATCCAACAGTGAACTCACTCTTCGATTATTGTTCAGATAAAAGTAGATTCTTAAGTGTTTGAATCAGTTTGAATTCAATGAATATTTGTCATTATTTTATAATTCAATATTATTATATTATAATATTTGATTATTTTATATAAACAGTTCACTGTCATTTTTAAATCCATTTTTATTTGTAACCAATGTTGTAGAATTCAGCAAACAAGTTAATGTCTATCAATTACACATTAGCAGTAAAATCACCTTTCTTTCTTTAACATGTTTGTAAGAAACAGGAAAACCAGCCATCTTAAAGAATTTTCCATACTGTAAGAAGTTAGATTGGATTTGTACCTCCAGCTGCTACAAAGAGTTTACAGTCAATTGTCAGTTGTGAAATAAATAAGTGTTTTCTTACAGAAAAATTACATCATGCATCAACAGTGCAACATTTTCCACCAACCTGATTTTTCTTATGAAGTCCTAGTACAGGAGACAAACTACTACACTACAGCCAATAAGAATCAAGAATTCTCAAGCCTTTACACTGGAGACTCCATCCAATTTCAGAAGGCTCTTTCTATTTATGACTAAAGTCTTTAGCATCAAATAAATAAACAAATGAAGATCTCCTTACAGACCTACTACTCCTTCTGGTCAAACCCTGAATTCATAAATTTCAAACAATGTCACTGCAGACAGCTTCCAAAAATAAATCAATATCTCCTTACACAACATTGCATATATCTACAGTGGAGATTGACCCATACTGATAATTGATAGTTTTTCCGGGTTGCGTCTGCTGTCATTACGAGAGCGGCCTCTAGGGGCGAATCACAGATGCCAATGACACTGCACAGAGAGCGCTATATTATATTTATTCATTATAATGCTATATACAATTAGAATATTTATGCAACTATATTTTCAATATAATAAAATATAATAATATTTATGTCATTTAGCACATTTAAATTATTTAATACTCTTTTTGTTTTTTTTCATAGTAAAGTTCAGTACTATTTTACATGGTACAATGGTTTTTTATTCTGTATTCATTTTAAAAACTATTGGTTGATTAATCAGTATCCGTAAAATCCACTATCTGGATTATTCAATCAATTTCATTCAATTCAATTAAATTCAACTCAATGTTATTTGTTTAGCACTTTTAACAATGACATTGTACCAAAGCAGCTTTACAGAATATACAGAATCAACAACCTCTGACCAATCAGAATAAAGAGCTCCTTTACCAAATCTGACACAATTAATTTCCGGATCTATTTGAGAGATGTGCGTGAGATCAGGAAAAATGAGGAAAATGGGCCCCCCACCGGAAATATATACGAGTACACCTGGGAATGGCTGTTCTATCCAAAAGCATCCTCACTGTACGGAGTTACCATTTCAGCACATCGTCTTTACACACAAATCTCTCGTGTGAACATGAGGTGTGATTTTATATATATATATATATATTTTTTTTTTTTTTCTTTCCGGTGAAGTCTCCCACCCCCAGCTGCCATTACCGTGACAGATCCTGACATCTTGAATATATGAGTGTTTCTTTTTTTTTTTCTTCATGTGTGCTTCTCCTATATCGCTATAGCCTGGCCAAACACCGAGCCACTCGAGCACAGGAAGCAATTATGAATGCAGACCGGCAGCTATGAGTGCTTTTAGAGAATGAGCATAAGAGTATAGGGGCATGTGGGTGGGAAGAAACAGAGAAAATCAATTCGCTGCCAAGGCAAGCCAAGTGCGTCTGAATGTTTTTTATTTATTTTTCTTCCACATGGCATGCTAATGTATAAGAGAATTTATTTGGTTTGGAAATGTGCTGGAAATGACCGGGATTGAACTCTTTAAGGGGTTCAAGGTGTGTTAGGGAGCAGATGCAAACATTACGGCATGCACGATACGTGTTTTATGTAAGGCTCGATTTAGGCTTGAACCTGATCGAGAAAAGCTGAGAGAACAGAGTCTGTTGCCAGGTAACAAAGCAAAAGAAAATACCAAAACCACTCTCATCAAAGCCGAGGTGAAAAATCCATCAGAAATTACATAAGTGTCCTTCAGACTTACAGCGTTCGAGGCTGAGAGGGCTTTATGGGCCTGCTGACTTCTCTCGGGAAGAAGCATTTCTAAAGAGAAGCTTTCGGTGCGCCGCAACGTAATTGATTATTCTTTTTTTTTCCACGGAATCCTTCTTGTGTTTGATTTCTGGCTTTACCGCCAATCTTTCCAGTAGGGGAAAAATAAATCAGTCCTCATTAGCGTCTACAGGTTTTCAGAAATATTTTGCTCGAAGATGAAGAATCATTCTAAGACTCATCACACTTGCCTCAAAATGTTTCTCGCTGATCCACCAAAGATCCTAAACAGTGTTTTTTTGTTGTGTTTTTTTTTTTAACCATCAAATCCATAAAAACAATCTATAAAAAAAAAATCTATAAAATGAAAACCATCAATTGGTCATATTATGTAAAAACCTAATGATATTAAGTTGCTATTGAGAAATTAGAAAAAGACTCCATATCTCGCCCTTGCATGATTAGCTAACAAGGCTTTCAGATATAAGGATTAAAGTAATCATGAGAGCAAAATTCCAACATTCCTGGTGCAGTATCTCTACACACTGGTCCAACCTATTTTCTTCTTTCCTGTTTTATGTTCTTTTCTTCTTATTCCTCTTATCTTTCTTATTCTAATAGATGCTAGTCTTAAACCTTAGCTACATCAGTTGCTTTCCCAATGAACAAAAAAACATGAATAATAAAAAATGATAAAAAAGACACTGGTGGAGATTAAATGCATTAACACATGTTCATTCATATTATTTATCATTTTAGCATTTAGTATTAAGTGATAATTTATAATGCAATGTAGGTCATATTTCGATGAGAAAAAAGATTGAATGAATGTAACTCATCGTCTCACTCATCGTGATAATACATGCTCATGAAGTCTCTTAGACATGTCATGTGACCTACAATACCACAGAACAGAATACAGTATATCTTCTGTACAATCCATATCCACTGTGTCTTTATTGGAGATACAAAATGGGAACTTAAAAGTATTGCGTTGGCTTTGAACTTAGAGAATAAAAAAAAGATTTTTCAAATATTTAATATAATAGTCTACTCTCAATTTTTAGATTAGATTAGTTTAGAATATTAAGAGGAAGACCAAGAAGGAGGTTAATGGACGTGGTGAGGGAAGACATGCAGATAGTTGGTTTGAAAGAGGCAGATGTAGAGGACAGGGGGGGTATGGAGACAGATGATCCACTGTGGCAACCCCTAATGGAAGCAGCCGAAAGAAGAAGAAGAAGAAGAAGAAGAAGAAAAGATTAGATTCAATTAGATTAAGTTAAGAGGTTAAGAAGTTGGAACGTTTAAAATGGGTGCCTATAGGTTTGCTCCTTATACGTTTATCCCAAATTTGTGGGCCAGTGGTGACTGTGGCAAGGAAAAACTCCCTAAGACTTCCTGAAGAAGAAACCTTGAGAGGAACCAAACTCAAAAGGGAACCCATCCTCATCGCTGAATGTCCGTTCATTACAGTTCCATCATTGTTGAGGTGTTCAGTGATAGATGCTTAAATGCAGAACCATTCATGCAAACTGAAGTCCTGAACCATTGTAGCAGACTGTTGAAATTAATTCCAGTCCAGATCCATCTTCATAGTTCTTGTATTGCTCCAGATCTTCATGGATCTTCAGGCTGTTCATGTAGAACCATCCTCAGCTGCACAGAGTGTATCCAGTTGAAGAGAACTCTGTCCAGAGGTGAGGTGTTGGGATAAATCAGGCAGATTCCTGCAAATGCCAGCTATCAAATAAGCACCCAAAGCAGTTTAACCACAAAATCAGACATCCAGTGAACTTCAAACACGTTTCTTTATGTACAGCAGTTTTTCCCTTTGTTAGTAAACACGTTAAACCAGTGGGGTGTTTGTAAATTACATTGATTTTTAGATTAGATTGTATTAGGTTAGATTGGGTTACAATTAATTAGATTAGGTTACATATCAGATTATTTTATCTTCATTAATCAATTGATGAATAAAAGCCTTTAAACAGTGTAACAGATGAACTACATTAAACACAATGATTTTCCAGGCTGATTTCAGGACGCCATCATTCACCTCAGCTTTCCTTTGCAAGTTGAGAGTTTGACCAGAATCCATGAACGGTCATGGGCTCAATACTATGACATTTAATATCAGTCCATCCCTAAACTATTAAACCATGTCTCTATGTCTTTATACAGCTCTGCCATCTTAAATTTTTTTCCTTACAGTACTATTGCTTCCTCCTGGTACCCATAGCTAAATCTGGTGCTCCAGAGTACTTGCTTTGAGCCTAAGCTTGGGCTATTGGTGTATTTATGGGTGTGCTTCCTGGCGCTAACTCCCACTATCTGAAGACATGCAAGGTGGCTACTCGAAATAAGTGTAAACAAATGTGGACCATACTGAGGGACTGGCTTCCATCCTGGGTGACCAGGATACTATGTTGAATAGGAAATGGTTAATTGGTTAAATTACAAATTCATGAGTTTGTTCCTTTTAATCCAATGTTTCCAATGTAAATAGGTAAAGGTGAGTTTTATTTGTCACATCTATATTGCAGCACAGTAACTTTCTTTCTTCTCATATACAAGTGATGTAAGGACGTTAAAGGTCAAAGTGCAGGGTCAGTCATAATGCCCCAAGCGTGGCAGTTTGGCAGTACTGGGGCTTGAACCCCTGAGCTTCTGATAATTCTGTAAAAATATATAGAGAAATATATATATAGAAAAATATCAATTAAAAAAACTTCCAAATTTCTAAATGAATAACGATTAAATGAATAATTCACAGATTCCAAACAGAAAATGCTGAATTTTATCTACAGCAGGAGATAAGCATGTGCCCATTCACATTTAAAGCCAGAGTGATTTCTCCTTAACAGTGGCTGCATCTTGTAAAACACTTTGTCCCCAATATGGTTCTTTTGCTCAATAGGAGCATAGAAGCTTCAAGATACACTTATAGGTATTAATGCTGCTGTAACTCCTACTTTCTAGCAGATCTCAATTTTGGTGTTAGAGAGACTAGAGGAACTTGGAACTGTTTTCTCAGTGCTATAGAGCTTCTAAAAAAGCCAAGTAAGTGTGGGACCATTGAATTTGCACCAACGGACAAATTAGACAATCATGACCCATATATATAATTAGGTGGTTCCTTGCATTTTTGAATTTCAGTTCCCCAGCAGTCTCTCTGAAATCCTGCCCCTCTCTTGAAAATGCGAACACTTTTTAGTCCAGGCCTCTTGAGGTGTTCGTCTCCTATGGCCTCTTTGTAATAATTTCAACCAATCTCCCAGCAGTGCCCCTACCCCCCCGCATTCACCACCACATATCTAAAAAACCTGGACATGCCAATGTCTCAGGATACCAGTTAGATCTTTAAGAGCCTCAAGGATGCTCAGGCTAATCTTCACCCACTTGATGAACCTCAGTGAGATCATCTCTGGGAAAGAAAAACGCTCAGTGTTGTTTCTCTGGCAGAGCTGTTGCTCTTTGGTCCAGTTCAGTCCGGCCGGAGCAGGATTGAAATGCTTGACTCCGCACGCTGGATCAGAATCTGCCCTCGGGATGGAGCAGCTTTTCTGTGGGAGAGCTCAGTCTATTGTACAGCAACTCTTTTTTGCACAAATTCGAGTGGGTTTAGTTGCCATGGAAACAACAGTTGAGATCAAAATGTTTATAGGGAAAAAAAAAGAACAAAAAAAACAGTTTGTATTGCATGTTTAGGCTTTAGTGCAGAAGGTTATGTAAGAACATATATACATATATACGTATATACATACGTACATACTTTACGCTCCACATATGCAGAGAGTGAATGTTATCAAGTATCGGGAAGGTTTCAGTGGACATATAATCGTTTCCAAAACTGCTTGTTCAGCATCACATTATCCTAATCCGACAAAAAACAGGAACTTTATTCAATTCAGGTTTATTTGTAGAGCACTTTGAACAATGGACATCGTCCCAAAGCAGCTTGTTGTGGAAATCCACTTTTTAAAATAAAATAATTTCTAAAAATTAAATTTCAAAGAGCTATTTACCTGAAATTCCATCATACAAGGAATGTATTGTACAAAAACCTGCACAATAATTTCCCATTGAAGTTGATTGGATAGACTAATCACCATACATACACAATCACACTTTCTTCAACCACATACTGTATGTCCTTTTTCCTGTCCATCTTCATCCATCCGTCTTCCTCACACAGTTACTGTATATATGTCTGCTATCTGTTCTTCTTCTGGTGTTTACAGGTCAAAGGGTTACAGAAGGAAATTACCATGAAATGACAACCACAACCAATCTATGATTGGTATACATTTTCCCCAACAAGCAAAACTCATTTTAAACATGCATAAGAAGCATAATATAATATTCCCAAATTTTATATGGTAATGGTAGGAGGAAGAAACCTTGAGAGGAACCAGACTCAAAAGGGAACTGAATCCTCATCACTGAATGTTCATTCATTACAGTTCATCATTGTTGAGGTGTTCGGTTTAGTGACGATGAAGAACTACATGGATCTTTATGCTTTTCATTTGGACCCATCCTTAACTGCATAGTGTGTCTTCAATTGAAGAGCAATTCATCCAGAGGTAGGGTGGTTGGATGGATCAGGCTGGTTACTGGTGCTTTAGAAACATGTTTAACTCGATAACCCAGATATTAGTGTGTGGGACATACACCCCTAAACGCCAGCTATTAAATAAGCACCCAAAGCAGTCCAACCACAAAAAAGAAATTCTGACGCTTTTCATTTCTGCTCATCGTACATACCCCCTTGTGTTTTTCTCCAGCATTTCTTTCCACCTATGGTGTCAACACATTAGTAAACCATAATTAGAATGTCAGTTACCCGGACTGACGTACCGTATGCCGTCTTTTGTGCCAATAATGCATACGCACATACATCCACCTGAACATCTGACCGCATTAGATGATAAATGTGTGTTAAAACTAACTGCAGAAAATGAGTAACTCCAGGAGGAGGCCAACTACTTCTGCCCTGAACATTTAATTAACCCTAGATTATTTATTTAATACTTGGTCGCAAAATGAACCATTCTTGTGGAAACAGGAGATGGAAATTCTTCCTTTTTTTCCCTCTAGAGAAGATTTCCTCTTACTGAGGTGTGAATGGAGATTTTTCCAGCAGCCCATATGTGTTCAAATGAGATATAGACTTGATAAATGCGTATAAGGGTTCAATGAAGAGTCACAAGATGCCACTGATTTCTTCTTTATCTATGCATTTGTGCTAAAATGTAAAAAAAGTGTAAAAGCAATAATGGAATTCCCCCAATCATTTTAGGAAGTAGGTGGTCCTTCAGTACTTCAATCTGCTTTAGTATGCTTTCGGGAGAACCTGGAGGGACCTCACGTGGACATGAGAAGATACAGACAGGAAGACAACCCCAGGATTGAACCCTGGACCCTAAAACACTTTCAGGATTCTACATGCTGCTTAATGGTTGTTTCAGGTGTTTATAGTTTAGATTTGCCCTTAATAATATGACAGACATTTGGCATTTCAGACATCACATTTGTGAGAAAATGATGATATTTTCATCCCATATTACAACATATATAAAAGACAGACAAACCCAAATCCCTCAAACCACTAGCCAGTTCTTTCTTTATCCCCCACCGCTAAATGGTTCACCATTTTAATACAATATTTTCTCCTTGAATTAGTGCAAGGAGCTAAAGCCCCTCCTTGCACCTCACTTTCTCTCCAAAAGCAGAGCAGTCTTAAGAACTATTTCATGATCTATTTTTGACATATTATATTTGCACAGTGACCTGGTTAGGAAATATTCATGAAGCTGTCATTATGGATAGTTGTGATGCCACTCTGCCGTGCAATTCAATATGTCACTACATGTCTCCAGGCTCAGATGACAAGCTGTGGGATTATTCTACATGCCAGAATAAACTACAGCACAACAGTGAGATCATTATGGTTATTAAGTCAGTGTTACTATTAAACAACATGGTACAGAATGTAATGCTACAGAAGTCTGGGTTCAAATCGAGGTCTAATGACCCTGACACTTGTCCATTGGCTTTACAACTACTGAAATCTGGTTCCAATCCCTATGGATGGATGTAGAAAGTCTGTTCAGCCACCTTGTGTCTTTAACCAAAAGACTGAACTGCTCATATCCTTTATTATATCCCCAACAGTCAATGTTCTCCATCCTCGGCAGACTCCTCAAACGAAAACCTTCAATACTTGCTATTTTTTTAATGTCTACACATCAATCTTTTGGTCACCTAAAAGACATCTTTTTCAGCACCTAGTGTATTTTGAGCCACAGCTCTTCCTGAAACAATGAAGCTTCCTATCAGGCTCTTAGAGATCAAGGGATGTGCATGTCTGTGGGGGTGGATACCTCAACCTAGAGAGTTTAAGATTCAAGCAGTATTTGTGGGCTTTCTTCATGCGCAATTGCATCTATTACCGAGAGGGATGATCGCAAACAAACATACTGTTATTGGAGGATCTAGGATGGGTTCCATAGCATTAAAGCACAGTATGTGAACAGCTTTTGAGACCCCTCGGAGCAGAGGACTCATGAGATGAATTACTGAATTCTGTCTCCTATGTAATTCACTGCACAGAAAAGAACGAACAACACGGACTAGAAGATAAACTTCTCAATTCTGTTTCCTGTCCATAATCTATGGAGATGTTGCGGTGGTTTGCTCATGCGTGTTCAATAGAAAATCAACAAATCACTCTTCTCGATCAAAATGAATGAATCTTTCATGAATGAAACATCACTAATACATGGGCCTCCTAAAACTGTTGAGTCAGAGGTTTCAGCATCTACTGGAACTCAAAGGTCTTGCCCAAGCTTGCTCCAGCATGGCAGTGCAGCAGGGTACAAAGTGTGGATCATGAATGAATGATGTGCCACGGTTGGAAGAACTCGTGGTCCTTGATCAGATTTCATGCCCCAACTTGTTGTCCAACATCAGTAACTGACCTCACTAACACTCTAGGGATTAAATGAGCAGAATTCCCCACAACCTCACTCTAAAATCTATAAGAAAGCCTTCTAAGAAGACAGGAGAATATTTTATAGGCAAAGGCGTCTAAATTGGATTGGATAGATTGGATATTCAACAAAGACTTATGCAATTGGTTGGGGTCCATATCTGTATTTATTTAGATCATTTTATTAGATCCACCTTATTGATCCCACAGGGAAATCGTTATTTCCTGGTGCCATGATTCAGTGCCCCTGGAGCCCAGACTGTTAAGGGCCTTGCTCAGGGGCCCAAAAGGTGGCAGCTTGGCAATACTGGGACTTGAACCCCCAACCTATAACCCAGAGTCTTTACCACTGAGCTACCATCTCCCCCAAATATACCAAACTGTAGCTAATTTACTAATGACTTTGCACATGTTAGGGTTCATGTAATAATGTGCCTGAAATTCTTTACAGTCACACAAAGTATCATCAGTTTCATTTCTGGCAAGCCAATAAAGAAAATTACTTTTGCACACGCTCAGGCTTGTTGTAACATTCTACAAGATGTAGATCCTGAATTAGACAGAAGCAGGATTTGGTCAATCAGCATATACATTCTCTTATTACACAGAAGGTAATGCTTTAATATCAGGATCTATTTGATCTAATATCAAGAACTACCTGCCCTTATATCTGGTCTGGTGGAGGGATTTGAGCAGGAATTTCATGCTTATCTTTCCATTTGGGAAGGAAGTTGGAATCAGAGCTTAAATTTAGCTGGCAAATTGCTCTTATGAGTAATTAACCATTTGGTTGGTAAGATTACAGTTTAAACAATGACAGCTTAACCATGATGGAACCCAACGTCCTGACCAGTAGACGAGAAACTTATATATATATATATATATATATTAGGACTGTCAAAATTAACATTAGCGCAAATTCAGTTTAACGGCATACATTTTTATTAACACACGATTAATGCAGCTTGCACTTCTGTCTGATCATGTTTATTACAAAAATAAATAAATAAATATAAAAAGGTGAAATCAAAACCGTCAATGAGACACACATTTCTTTACAACGTCCTTTCTTTTCTCAGAAAATAAAAAAACTCCACCGAAAAATTATTTTTAACCACTAAACATTTGTTTTACCGATGCACCAAGTCTCAAATCAAGCACCGAAATCGGCCATGATGAACACATCCGGCAATTAAAACCGTCCGTGTGGAAACATAGCAAAAGTTTGGTGTTTTGATGATTAATGTAAATTAAAACACCATAATTAATTCACTGTACATTAAAAACAGATACAATTGAGCGATTGAGATGCGATTAAATATTTGAATTTTGAATTTATTTAAATTTCTTTTTCATTTTTAATACATTTGCAAAGATTTTTAACAAAACTCTTTTAGCTTGTCATTATGGGGTATTGTTTGTAGAATTGCGAGGAAAATAATGAACTTAAACTATTTGGGAATGAAGCTGTAACATAACAAAATGGATGTTGTGTGTGTGTGTGTGTGTGTGTGTGTGTGTGTGTGTGTGTGTGTGTGTGTGTGTGTGCATGCCCTAATCTAAAGAATACCTCTCCTGCTAATCCAATAGTGTCCTCAGCTGTTTATTATTTGGCAGTATTTCCATTTTTATCAAAAAGGCCATAGACTAGTTCTTTACCTACATCTCCAGTCCACCACTGAACAAAGCATTTGTAACTGTAGACATGCCTATTCTAATGATGTTTTGTTTTTATTATAATTTTTTTTTGTGTTATCCTGCCTACATTATCCCGAGTAGGTAGGTGGTCCTTTTATTCCATTTGGCTGCCTTCGAGGTTCACACATGCCAAATAGCATTAGCCTGGCCAAACATTCCACCAAAATGTATTTGTCCTTTTTTTCCCCTTCACTGACACAAAAATTCGGATGATTCATAGGCACATTTGGAGCCTGGAAGTGAAATGCAAGTGCGTGATGCGATTTAAGAAATGCCTCAATGCCGATGTGTAACCGTACATTGTGTGAAGAAGCTGGTGTTGAATTCATTGAGCGTCTCCAGGAACAGAAACGTCTGTTTGTTTTTGGTTTATTGGTTGAAAAAGAAACAAGTAAATTATGAATATGAACTGGAAAGACATCTGAGCATAAATCAGCGCTCCCTACGTGAATAATATCGACTAAACAAACTAGATTTCGGCTTTAAAAGACGAATTAGAGGCAGGGGAAAAAAAATTCAATTTAGCCTGTCTGTGTAGGAGAATTACAACCTTCGGGTTTAATCTTGTGCAATCTGTGTTTCCATGGTTTTGAAACTGTGACAGCGCTGTTGCACATCAGGCTGCCATGTGTCAGTCGTCATTGTTTCCTCTCTCTATCTCCTTTTCATGTGTTTAAACATTTTTGACACATTATTATTCAGAGAGCTCAGAAACGCGTCCCACTGAAACGCCGGACAATTACGACAATACGCAGCTGCGTCGCCTTAAAACAAACCGAGCGCCGGTTGCGTATTTCAGTGGGTTATGGGACACACCTTGTAAACAAAGGCGGATATTTGCATGTGTATCAAAAGCTTTTATAGCCCAATGCTTCGGGGTCTTACTGTAATTCCATTCATTCGTTCTTCATGTCCTTTTCTTCTAAACTGGATGATTAAGATGCAATGTGTTGATTATAAGAAATTGACCCAAACAATATGGCACCTGGGGTCTTGCTGCTACAGCTGCTTTTGTAATCATAATTCAACAATGATAGAACGCTAATGAACGGACATTCGGTGCCACCCAGATGAGCTTCTGTTTTGAGTCTTCTTCATACCATCTCATTGAGTTTTTCCTTGACACTCTCACCATTGGCTTGCTCATTAGGGATAAATGTATAGGCAATCAACTTATATACACAAACTTTGTAAACACTTTATCTCTGTAAAGCTGCTCTACAAATAAAACTGAATTGAATTGAATTGAAAAACAAATGTACCGTGTTCATACCCAAATTTTAATTCAGATTTATCCTTTATTTCCTCTTATACTATTATTATACTGTTGTTATATATTTATATGTAGTATAGATTTGGATATGAGTAATGGTTTAATGTTGTGCAATGTATATATATATATATATATATATATATATATATATATATATATATATATATATATAAATCTGGTTTGTTTTAAGGTTTTCTTTGCCAATTTTAGTGTCTATATTTTTCTAATGATGTCTCATGCATGATGCAATATTAACATAATATAAATAGTTTTATTGCATTAATAATTGTTATGCAAAATTATAGAGACAGTGCCATTGACTAAAAGACAGGAGGTGGAGCTGGAGGTAGCAGAGCTGAAGATGTTGAGGTTTTCGTTGGGAGTGACGAGGATGGACAGGATTAGAAATAAGTTTATTAGCGGGACAGTGCATGTAGGACATTTTGGAGACAAGGTGAGGGAGGTGAGATTGAGATGGTTTGGACATGTGCAGAGGAGAGACATGGGGTATATCAGTAGGAGAATGCTGAGGATGGAGCCACCAGGAAGGAGGAAAAGAGGAAGACCAAGGAGGAGGTTTATGGATGTGGTGAGGGAAGACATGCAGGTAGTTTGGGTGAGAAAGAGGCAGATGTAGGGGACAGCGGGGTATGGAGACGGATGATCCGCTGTGGCGCCCCCTAATGGGAGAAGCCGAAAGAAGAAGAAGAAGATGCAAAATTATAGTTATATAGTTTATTCATTTTATTTCTAATCTAAGGTCATAGTGGAATAGTTTCCATAAGTAGATAAAAGGAGACATGTCTCACATTTCCAAAAAAGTACGAAGGTGACCATACAGTTGATATATTTGCATGAAGATGTGATGGATTTAAAAATGATAAAAGAGTTGTAATGGGAATTTCTTTCTTTTGTTCTCTTCAAAGCTCCAACATGATGCAGTGGATCCATATTTAGAGTGAAACTGTTTGCATGAGCAAACATGAGCACTTTCTTCTCAACGCCAGTTACTCTACATGTAAAGAGCATGATGCACACACACACACACACACACACACACACACACACACACACACACACACACACACAGCATTGAAGGATGAGTGTAACACAGATCGCCATGGTAACCGATTTTCCCGCGGCCCGATCTGCCTGGAGGGTGAAAAGAGATAAACTGCTCCTCTAAAAAGTACGTGGGAGACGTTTGTGGATCCGGAGGGGAGGGGAGGGGGAGGGGAGGAGGTGGATGGAGGGTGGCAACTGTTCCGCCACCGTTCCAGCCTTCGCTTTTTGCCTTCCTGAGTCTTTCTGAGTCTTTCTGTGCTGGATGTTGATGCTGATGCTCCTGATGTTGCTGCTTCTCGCACCCGAGACCAACGTGTGGGATTTTTTTGCCTCCACCTCTTGACTGGTTTGTATCTACGAGCAGATGATCTTTGATCGTGCAATGCAATTGGAAACGGAAGTCGATGTTGTTCCTCCATTGTGTTGCATGCATGCGATAGCTTTTTTGTAGTAATTTGATCTTTTTTTTTTTTTTGGCTGGTTGGAGACTTGAGCGCGCGCAGCACCAGACACCCGGGTTGTTAGTTAACCTGTACGAGGGGACGAGGGGGAGGCAAACAAAATATAAAGAAATAAGAATCGGAGATGCACCTGGAAGCTTGCGCGCACCCAGACCTCTGATGCAGAGCATGCAACTTTTTTTGGCAGAAGAAAAAGTTCCTGGAATGTGAACAGCACGAGAGGAGCACTGGAGGACCTGACCTGGCTTTTTTCTGCAGTGAATGCGCTTGGCATGGAGTGAGGGCGGCATCGCGCCTTTGGTCCTCTGCACTCGCTCGTTTCACGGCCGCTCGGCATGGTGCGCTCCGGACAGCACGCGCCGAACGGGACGGGCTCGGGCGCGGACTCGGGCGCGCGCACCGACGGTCCCGGCAACGAGGCACCCAAGAGCACGAAAACGCGGCGCGCAAAACCTCCTCCTCCCCCGGGCAGCCGGAACTGTTTCACCGCCAACAGGTCGCTGTTTATCTTCGCCGAGAATAATCCGGTGAGGAAGTACGCGCGGAGGATCATCGAATGGCCATATCCTTACATTTCACACCTTCTCTCAGGTGTGTGTGTATGTGTGTGTGTATATATATAAAGACGAGATGAGAGGGTCATGAATAAACACTGACCCACATTCAGTTTAACATCCTCAAGAAAACAATAACAGGCACCAAAATCGTACTTTTCAATTGGTCTAATAGATAAATAGATAGATCGATGGATCATGTATAGAAAGATAGACAGACAGACAGACAGATAGATAGATAGATAGATAGATAGATAGATAGATAGATAGATAGATAGATAGATAGATAGATAGATAGACAGACAGACAGACAGACAGACAGATAGATAAGCATGTAGGTGCATGGGTGATAGATAGATAGATAGATAGATAGATAGATAGATAGATAGATAGACAGACAGACAGACAGACAGACAGACAGACAGACAGACAGACAGACAGACAGACAGATAGATAGATAGATAGATAGATAGATAGATAGGTGGTTGGATGGTTGAATGCCAGTATTAGTCATAAACACTGTATATGTAAGATCATTGTATAAACATTACAGTATCCAGATTCTACAGAGATGAATACAGATGAATGCCCATTACATGTACACTCATTGCACTCATTATTTGTAGGTAATTGAATCCCAATTACTGACTGTAACCCGTAAGTTGCTGGGTACAGTTTATTCTCACATTGACATAGTAACCAATCAGGATCGCTCTTAACCAGATATTATTTACATGGTGAGAAGGCAATTGTCTTTAATAATAGTTTAATAATGAGTGACTAGTTGTGCATAGCAACAATCAGTAATTGTACAGCTGTATGGTAAGTTGACCATTTACAGGACCAATAAGGGGTTGTAGCTTCAAGAGGTGGGTGTATCTAGTGGCCACTGAGTGCAATTCATATTTAATACGTTTAGGTGTGTCGTGTTGCGTCTTGTGTCGTGACTCTGCTTTTGTTTGAGTATCTCTTAGAGCTAAAGAAAAGTCTATTGTGTCTGCAAATGCTCTAAATATGGTTCTCTTGGAGTTTTTTTCATGTGGAGGATGTTGATTGACGTCAGCACCACGGACAGCGCAGTTGCTTTCCGAGGCCAGAGCAAGCGGTCGAGTGTTTTTCCCGCTATAAAACACACTCGTTTGGTCTCGGAAAAAGGCTTAGAGAGTTGAGTCACATGTGTCTGAGTAGGGAAATGGCTAGAAGCTCTGGGATAAGGCTGGAAACATGAACACACATTGCTCAAAATTGGGTGTCTTGTACATTAAAATAAACATTTAGATGCACAAAAGTGTGTGACTTTAGGGGTGCAGCTTGTATACCTGTATTTAGAGGTCTTTATGAAAGCAGACATATTGGACCATTAATGGTGCGTTTAAATTGCCTAAATTGGACCTTGGGGAACATAACGTACTTAAACTGGAAGATTTTGTTCTGACCGTAAATAAAGGATTAGCCAGACTGCACTGTGTGCAATCTCATTCTTGCTGAAGGAAGCTCATGTGTTTCCCATGATGTCTTGAGGAGAATAAACCTTGCCTGCTGTTACCTTCAGGCCTGGAACACCAGATAGCAATGAAAATAATGAAACACAAACTAAATTTAGCTTAGTGATATGTAAAACAAGTTGATTTGGACAAGTCTTCAGAAAATGCTGTATCCTGGTCAGAGCTTAGTTGAATCAGGAGCCTTTCTTGAGAAAGAATTGAATGGGAAATCAGATTTCTGTTTCATTACCCCAACAATGCTCCTCACTCCTTTTGTTAAAGGTATAATAGATTGAATTTGTGTTTTTTTTCTGAATACTAAAAGATAATCTTACTGAAGAGTCATACTAATGAAAATACAAGATTTGCACATTATTTTAATGTCCATGAGTCACGGTTGTTTGTGCATCGCATCAATCTCATCATATTTACCGGAGCAAGTTTCCAAGCCAAATTCAGATTATTGCTTAAAGATTAAAGCTATCAAGAGATAAACTGGTGATGAAGTTGGAATTTGCACCTTATAAGTTTATTATTCCTGATGAGCGCAACAGTGGTGACTGTGGCAAGGAAAAAATCCTGAGATGGTATGGGAAGAAACCTTGAAAGAACTTAAAAGGAAACCCATCCTCATCTGGATGGCACAGAATGTCCAAAGTCCGAGTCAAGATCGTAATATTTGCTTTGTATGGTCTCTCATTAGCAATACACCAACAGACTTAAATAGTAATTGGAATACCAGTGGTATGTTGTACAGTACGATAGATACATTTACTTCAATCTGGATCACTGTAAGATTTTGCAATATAAAATTCCATTGAGATTTACATAATTTTACAAAAATTATACAGAAATTTTGGCCTGTATACCCAAAACAGATTTATTTTATATGGCTATTGGAACAGTCCACTATGGAAACTCAACCAGACCAAAATGAAATTGACCAGAGTTCGAAATGAACAAATCTAAACTCACCAGCCAATTTGCTTTAAAGTAAATTAAATCTAACATTCTAAAGTCTAAAAGCAAAACAAAAGAAATAAACCCAATTAGAAGAGTCATACACAAGCCATTTATGCCCAGCTTGCCACTTAACACTAAAACTTCTACTTTTCTTTTCTCGAGCTTTTTTTTCTCAAGACTTTCCTTTCTACCCTAGCGTTAGTTACCCAGGCAAATATTGCCACATTATGTTTTTTGAGTGTTTAATATTGCTTATACAGTAGGAAAATGAATCAGCGCTCCATTATTTGCTGTGTAGTATTGTGTACATCCAAGTAAGCCACATATGCCCAGATGCTGCACAAGGCTGTATGTAATATATCGTGATGACTCACAAGTTGTGTATTTGCGCTAATTCAGCACAGGTCTGGATTTAATGAATCTTCGCAGCAGTGAGTGAACATCATTTATAAAAAAATAAGAAACCTGCCAAATTGGGTAGTGATTTGACCGAGTCACCCAAGGCATTACCAACGTGTTAATAAAGTTATAATAGATGGGATTCAATAATCTGTAAGCACTAGACATTCGTAATCTAGAATACGTAGTCTAGTAAAACAAATCAGGAGGTTTTAGGTTTAAATCCCAGCACCACAAACCTTAACTGATTTTCTGATTTTCTTACACTTTCTTTTCACAAAGTCGAAAAAAATCGTACATCGATTAAAAACGCTCTGCATCCAGACTATCGTTCTTAATGGTTGGAAATGCTTACATGTCTCCCCGGCATTTATTTATTTTTTAAATGTTGGGGCAAAGTCAAGAAAAGGCACCGTCACATGACTAATAATGTGTCATCATGTTAAAAAGCCTGAGTTTTCACAGTCCGCACTGCGACGCCAAAGCAGCGTTTTCAAAGGTATCCATTTGGAGAGTGTTTTGAAAAAGCTACGTTTTTGCTGACTAAAACCTGTCTCAAAGTGGACGGAAGCCCAAAACAGAGAGAAACGTGTGTTTTCTAACGAAAACTTATTAGTGTGAACATGGCCAAAGGACCTGGTGTATGCAGCTATATACCGTATAAGACTATTTTAATGGGTTATATTTTTTGCACTGGGGCTTTAACTGACTCATTTTGACCAGTCTTACAATAGCTGTGAGAAAAGGAAAACTAGCGTATCTGTCTCTACGATCTGATTAAATTAAAATTTTCCAACAAGCCATTCCAGAATTTCCCTTCTCCACACATTTGTGGGGCTGTGGCCAGCCTCTGGTCCAATGAGCTGCTTTCAGCAAAATCGTTTGCATAAATGCATGCTATTAAATATTCCACAACCGAGTGTGTGCTACAGAAATCTTAGGTCATGTGGAGAAATTAGAGAATCACTGAAGTTGAGTTTGGTCTATGGGAATCGACTGTCAACATTTTTCTGGTTCACATGTGGACCGTGTCTTTTCATTTGATGAGTCCACGTGTTGTTTGATGGTCTACACGCAAAGTTAAAGGTGCTTTTTACTTGTCACGTGTACAATATAGAACTGTGAAATTCTTTCTTTGCATCTCCCAGTGATGCTAGGAATCTGGGGTCACCCATTGCAAGGGTGCAAGAGTGGCAGCTTAGCAATACTGGGGCTTGAACCCCAGACCCTTAACCACTGAACTTCTACTTCCCCAGCTTTTGCGAATCCCAGCTTGTCAGGAACCTAAAGGTCAGAGTCCAGGGTCCGCCATGGTACAGCACCCCTGAAGCAGATAAGGTTAAATGCCTTGTTTGAGAGCCCAAAAGTGGCAGCTTGACAATACTTGGGCTTGACCTCCCAACCTTCCAATGAGTAACCCAGAGCTTTAACCATGCACTACTTTGGGTCCTGGATTGTTCATCAATGGGGAGGACACCTCCAATAAGCGGTCATTTATTCCTGTCTAAAGGGGTCCTAAGTATATATACCTTTAGCTCTGTAGAAACAGTAGATGTTCTTTAAGATAAGGTAAGAATATAAAAAAACTTTAGGAAATGCTGTTATTTGAAAATCCTGCTTCAAGTTCTTGAATCACATTATTCTGTATTTACGACACAATATTTAGGAGCTACAGTGAGACGAGTAGTAAATCTGTGCAGTTACAAGGCTGAAGAGATGTAAGTCTGAGCCTGCCACTGACTTCTATGGATAATTGTTTCAGGGTTGGCTGTTGTTCTGTTTGGAGTGACAGCATCTCAGGGCTTTTTTTTTTTGAAGGATCTGTGTTTCTGTGCTGCCGAAACTGCGACAGTTTCTGCTGCGGCACGTCTGTCTGCCGTGTGTCACTCCCCATTGTTTGATCTGTCTGTCTCTCCTGTCCTTATTGTCATCTATATGACCGCGGAAAACACGGAAAAGTCTTAAGTGCCCACGTTCACCTGAGGTGTTTTAATGAGTTCCTTGTTTATAACCTCATTGAAGCTGTTGTACACGAAGCCCGATGGGAGATCAGGGGAATGTGGGAAGTTCTCGGCGGCCGAGGCTATTTATAGCAGGCGTTTTTTGCGTGGAACCGTTAGGTGTGAATCGCTGAGAATCCTACAGCTTCATTGTGTCTAATGTGGCTTAATGACACCGTTTATGAAGGTGCTAAGGAATTAATAACGGATCAAATGACATTTTGGTGTCCTAAAGCACATGTTTGCCTTTGGGTAGCCCTCTGTAGTGCTTTTTAAAGATTCTATAATTCATATGTATTTATTCATTTTAACCACTTTAGGCTGGATATCCTGTGGATTACTGGAACAATGGAGGTGGGAATATACCCTCGATAGACCCCATGAGCAATATAGCATAACCATTTAGTGTAACTGTGCTTTTGGGATGTAAGTGGAAACCCTCGAGCCCAGAGGAAACCCACGCAGACACCGAGAACATTCGAAGTATAATTTCCTGTAGATTGTAATTTAGAATGAATTGTATAGTGAAGAATTGTAATTGACTATACACTGCGTTCCCTGTGTTCTTGTGCAAGTTACAAAAAGGCTTTTAACCACAGCATACGGTGTGAATGTGAGGGTTTTTCTTTTTTTTCCCTTTTTTTTTCTTTTCTTTTCCTTCAGTACGGCCGCCTACACAGAATAATGGTTTTCAAAACACTCATCACAAGGCACATTGAACATAATTTAGAGTCAAAGCTATTAGTATGGATGACACTGTAATTTAGCACGGCGATGCACATGCGATTTTAGCAAAGGTCTAGCTAATGGAAATGATTATGAAAAAAATCGCAGATTAGCCTCCGATTTCTCCAGATTTTAATTTTTAAATAAATTCATTTGTATTTTATTTTTTGCTGCATTGTTTTGTAGTAAATCAGAAACTACACTCTAATAAGATAAGTAATAAGTAGTTCATCTCTTGACTCTTTTAGTTTGTCTCGTTCCTTCTTTTTATCACATGACATGCAGTGCAGTACACAGGAAACAGAATTGAGTAGTTCATCTCAATGTCCTCTGGTTCGAGTTGTTCGTTCTTTTGTCACATGATTCCAATACATACTATGCAGTTATTGTCAGGGATCCACCAGCCACACCTTCACCAAACCCACCTATCACTCCAAGTAACTCTCCAACCTACTAGCCACCAGCACCTGGCACTCATCAACCACCAGCCTATATAACCTCCGTTCCGCCACCAGCTCATTGTCAGTTCTACAGTTTCAGCTGAAGAACCACGTCGGACTACCCTAGCTACAGATCACTGTGTTTGCTGGACTCTATTAAGTTCTACAAACTCTCTATTCATTGCATTCACCAGGTTAAGTCAAACCTGGAGTTTATGTTTAGTTTGCCGTTTTCTGCCCTTTGGCCTTTGCTGTTCATTAAAACCTTCGTTATTTGCACTTTGGTTTCCGGCATGTTCTTCCGCCTGACAGTTATATATACATATATAAATTATTAGAACTATAGTTGAAGTTTGTGCATGTAGACGTGTCGCCGATCTGCTTATAGGAAATGTATTATTTGATTTCATTTCTGATTTAAAACACGAAAAATAGTAAATGACTCAACAAAAAGATTCATTCGCTAAAAACCAAGTCACTAAATTTGGATTTTAAACTAAACTACGGTAGCACTATGGATTCAAGTTTTTGAATTTTTTCACCTTTTTATTTCACTACAAATTGTATCCTGCATATAACTATGTTTGTGACTAATAAAAAATCTTAAATCTTAAATCCATAGTGCTAGCGTTAGCGGCTAACCAGAAAGTGGCTAGCACAATAAATACTTTAGCATTTTCATACATGTGCAACAACAATAACAAATCTTATTTCCAGTACAGTGTGTAGCCATGACACTGTGCTAACTCTAGTTTTGTTTATACCCATGGCATTGTTGTGTATGTTTTCAAGTTTTAAAATAAAATTCTCAAAGTGCGCCACTTTATACGTTCCTGAGGAAACAGATTGTAACTATGTTCCGCATGTAAAAATGTTTGCATTACCAAAGGCCCTGTAACGAAAATGTTCTGTAGGAAAACCTGTATCATTACACCCCTAGTATATATACTGTATAAGACAAGCTAGGATATGCTATGAATTTACAATTATATATAGTTATACAGAGATAATAGACATGTACAGGTTGTAGCTGAACTGCACAATGATTACTGGCAGTAAAAATCAGTACAACATTAGAGAGACATCAGTGTCTTAGCAGTGTACTGTAGAGTTCAGTAAGGTGATGGTTGTTGAAAAAAAGGCTGGCTGCTTAATTGGATTTGAAAAATATATATGTTCATGGCTGGTGCTGTTTCTTCTATCATTTCTATGAAAAGTTCATGGTTGTGTGTCACATCGATGCCATTACAGGAAGTGATCTTGAGCATGAAGAATCCTTTTTGGCTGGTAGCTCCAAAAGACAACAGACGAGCTATTTTACAGTGACATTCAGCATCATATTGATGGGAAATAGAGCTTCTACAGTAGTGAAGACGGACTCAAATCCCAGAATGTATTGCGGTTATAGAAATGTGGTTGCATAGAGTTATGACAGAGACTCACCTCAGCTAGCGAAGATTGGGGTGATGGTGAAGAAAGTTTTAAAAGCTGAACTCTTTCAGCAAGTGTACAAGCCAGGTAGATAACAGGATTAAAGCACCGCTGCATCTCTCTCTTTGGGTAAAGATGAAGCGAGGGTTTTCCATTGTTTTTCCCATTTTGCTCCATAGAGATCAAATTATTCCTAGTGGTTTAAGGGGGGCAAAAATCACGCTGCCTGCTGTTTACTGTATGAACATTTTCCATAAAAGAAAAATGCACAGGACAGTTATAGGCAGGGTTGCCAGATTGAGCCATTTTAAATATAAACAATATCCGATAAGATCTAGATTTATCCCAATTTTTTTTTAGAATGAAGACGATCAAAGCCACAGAGCGAGTGCAGACTCTGTGTCTACGCTGTACCAGATGGCATTGTGGGTAATGCTGAGTATACTGTATGATTCGATTGATATACAAGTTGTTTCATTGTTGTTTAATGACTGTCCATTAGAGTTTTCTATACACCTTAACCTACCTGTTACTCCATTCGAGTACATGATCCTCACTACCATTATTGCCAATTGCGTCGTTCTGGCTCTGGAGCAGCATCTTCCTGGAGAGGACAAAACACCCATGGCCAAAAAACTGGTGAGTTTTATTCTTTTCAACAACTGTAACTTCTAGACTTATCCAAAAACCATAAGCATGAATGCTGTAGGATTTTCTGAAGATGATATTAATATTGAAAAGAGTAAAAAAAGAAAGCATAAGTGCAAATGAAACAGTACTGAGTCATATGATGGCGTGCTATCAGATCTGCGCTTGCACATTAAAGAGCTTTTTAGTCTGAATCTCTAAGTGAGATAAGAGTTGCGCCATGATCATGATGAACTCTCTACAAAGAAAACGTGGAGGACGTGTTCAATTTAATATACAACCGCACGTCATATCTGCAACGCCCACAGCCCTTTTTGCGCTCGGTGCGTGCATGATTCATGGGCAGATTCTGCGAATCAAAGCTCATAGTTCTCGTCAACTTAAATGAGAGCCATCGTATCAATAGCAAATGCTTTTATGTTTTTCTCATGTGCATTAAAGAGGAAACAACGTGTCTTTATCTCACCTCTGACTCGTCCTCGTATCCCTCCCCTGTATCTCTTGGCTTAACCGTGGTAACGACGCTGAGCTCGTTTCGTCTCCTTTTCTTACTTTGATAAAGACATTGAAATCGAACACAACAGATGAAACGAGCTCACCTACAGTCTAGACACTGCTCTGTTATGCAAAAAAAAAAAAAAAACAACCTGTCTCCTAGGTATATAATCTAAAAGCAAATGTGTGGAGAATTGAGGTTGAATAGAAAGACGTCAAATCAATCTCATGAACTTTTTTACTGAACAGCACTCATTCGCTTTGTTTCTCTGTCCACACCGTAACAGGAGAAGACCGAGCCGTATTTTATTGGGATCTTTTGTTTCGAAGCTGCCATCAAGCTGCTCGCTTTGGGGTTTGTGTTTCACAAAGGCTCATACTTAAGGAATGGCTGGAACGTCATGGATTTTATTGTGGTGCTAAGCGGGTAAGTGATACTTCTCTGACTTTTAGTTGAAATCCTCTTATTTATTTAAAACAGATCTAAATGTTCTACCAAAGATAAGCCACGCCCAATCAATCCATTAATGCACTGTAAAACCATAACAGTATCACTGTCCATTGATAGATATTTGAAATAGGAAGATATATTTTATTTTTCCAGCCACCAATCACTAGTTATTATTATAAAGTTCCTACCAAACCATCCATGCTCATGTTCCTATCACCAACCACCACCACCACCACCACTACTAATTCAGAGCTTCGTTCTGTGCTGATAAATGCAAGCATTTAGACTTCTTACTTTACACCGACATCACAACCCTCCCTTTTTTTCCCGATCGGGCTTATATAAAAGCGTCATAATCATCATCATCATCATCATCATCATCGTCATCATCAGACTGATTTGCTGGTAGCTATGCGACAGAACAAGCTGCCAGAGCTGGAGCTCTGAGTAAGACTGGATCCTTACCAAAATGATTCTTGGATAATCTTGTCAGTTCTTTTATTTTGGTCCGATCAAGGATTTGGAAAGGTGCTACCTGGGCATTAAGGTCTAGCTGTGAAAACGTGCTCCTAAATGCAGGATACTTTCTTTAATAAGGAAGCCTTTTTCTTCTTTTAGACACTTAAAGCAAGATCTTATTGGCAGAGGTGGCGTTTCCGAACCTTATGCATCTTATACCAATCAACCAATAAACCATACTAACTACCACTCAATTTCTGGCATTTGGAAAAGTCTTTATGCAGAGTGACTTACAATTATATCATTTATACAACTAAGCAATTGAGGGCCTTGCTTAAGGGCCCAGCACTTGTAGCAAAGAGGTGCTGAGATTTAAACTCATGACCTTCCATTTATGGCATTTGGCAGAGGCCCTTAGCCAAAGCGACATACATTTATCTCATTGATACAACTAAATAGTGAAGGGATAAGTGCCTTGCTCAAGGGCCCCAAGAGTGGCAGTTGGGTGATACTAGGGCTTGAACCCCTGACCTTCCAATCAATAACCCAGAGCCTTGACCAAATGAGCTATGACCTCCCACAAGAACTGCTAAGCAAACCCACTTTTGAGTCACCAGGGATCCAATAGAAGCAGAATCATCCTTGTTGCCAAGTATTATGGGTCGCATCTACAAGGAATGTCTTAAGCTGGCGCTAAAAAAAAAAAAAAAATATATATATTATATATATATATATATATATATATATATATATATATATATATAAAACAATTTAAAAGAAGCAACAATAAATTAATATATTAACTATTTAGTTTGTGCATTGTATGTAAAGTGAGGCAGTGCAAATAATAATGTAAGTAAGTATTTTGCCCATTTAGCTCCACAAACTAATTATCACACCTAGTGGTTAAAAACTTGCTGCAATATAGGTCTATTGGGACAAGAATCACGCTGCCCCATGCTCACTCCATAGAAATTTTAAGTTCCCAGATTGAGCAGGTTTAAATATAATATGTATCAGACAATAACTTGTTTTATCGAAAATCTTCAGAATTTCATCTAAGTAGGGTCAAAGTGTCTATTTTGTTCAGAACTGAATTTATCGTAAGACACATTGCATAGATTAGGTGAGGTGGGATTATGGAGTGGACGTTGCCAGTAGATGAGAAATGCACATCACAGAGACTTTGGTTCTAATGCAAAGATTGAGAAAAAGTTCAAAGATATCTTTCTTTTTTATTATATTAGCCTAGAGGTGTATTAGAGCTGGATAGTTTGGACACTTGGCAATCACACCTGCAGTATCAATGTATTTACAACTGCTTAAGTGCTTATACTATATCATTTTGTTTGAGGTTATGTTGCTATTAATGTTTTCCTTGCTCACCATAGTATACAGTTAGAAGCCATTGAGCCATAATTACATCAAGTAGTTTTGTATCTACAGCTAGATTCGACTTGCATAATAACAATACACACCTAGCCATGGATTATCCTGTATATACCATACTCATTTGCCAGCATTCAGAAGTTGTTTATGATGTTTGCAGTGCAAAACTGAATAAATAATGGTTTATTTTTTTAGCTGTTTTAGTCAGTAGAGCCAGAATTCTGCCTTTTCTAAGTCATACACAGAGATCACAAAACATTTATTTAGCTCAGTAAGGTCATTAGGAAGTGTTTATGCGATCGGTGGATTACTCTGCATGCCATTGTAACTGTATGTTACTTGGGTTACAATTGAATCTAAGGAAGAGAATGAGTTCGTACCTTTCTAGTGTTTATGTCATTATGGAAACAAAATGCAGCCACATGAGCACTGCAGTAGCTTACTTAAAGTTAGAAGTGGTAGCTCAGTGGATAAGATGTTAGGCTTCTATTCAGAAGGTCATGGGTTCAGATCTTGGCACTACCAAGCTGCAACTGCTGGGCCCTTGAGCAATTAGGAACTGAGATAACTGTAAGTCACTCTGGATAAGGGTGTCTGTCAAATGCCATAAATGTCAACACCTTTTCTTTCATTGTTAATCATTGTAAATACTTGCCAGTCTATCCAGATTGTCATCATCTTAAAACATTTTAAAACCCAGCCATGAATTGGTTTAATTTTCCCCTCATCCCTAAGGAAGATAAATACAAGTCTAGTAGGGCGAGAACATGGTAATATTTACCAAAAGGCAATGGTGGACAAAGTACACAAACCATGTGGTAGAGATAAAGTAGAGCTAAAAGTGTCCCTTTAAACTTTCACTTGAGTAAAAGTACAAAAGTATTTGACTTAAAATGTACCCAAGTATCCAAAGAACTCTGATTTATAATGATTATAATGTTCATGTTATCATTTTGGTCACAAGACTCTTTGCTAAATAAACATAGTTTATGTAAAGAGACTCTAATGTTACTCTCAGAACACTGATCTATTAATAGAATACTATTAATGAGTCAAACACTGGTTGATTTCTGTTTATAATGATCATGAGAACAAAACCTTCTTTTTAACTACTTCAAAAATAAGGCCACGGGTGTGGTGGCGAGTTCGAGTCAGGAATTTCTTTATCATTTTTTCTCCTAAAACGTTTTTGCTGTTGAAGTGATGCCGAACTGTGGGTTGGTGATAAGTAGATACACCAAACGCTAATCAAAACAAGTGCGCCGCTAGGCACTGATTGGTGGATTGCTGCGTGTTTAAATAAAATATTTGACTTTGAAATGTAGTGAAGTTAAATTCAAAGTCTCCTTAAATGGAAATACATCAGTAAAGTGCAGATACGTGAAAAAAGCTACTTAACGAATTGCATATATTTCGTTACTTTCCACCACTGACAACAAGAGTGCAAAACCACACTTGTGCATGTGGAAATGCGCTTTAAGTTGGTCGACATGTTGTTGTTTACTGTCATGCACTGGAAGTTTTACATCTCCCGATCGCTCTAAGTTCTATTATTCGGGAGTTTCTCCATACGGTTTTTCCCTTAAAGCGGTTTTTCTCTTATCGGTTAGAAGGTGGCAGTGAGTAACACTGTCAGCTGCTGCTGGGTTTCTGTACGGGGGCGTCGCTATGGGTGGGTTTCGCAGCATTCCGAAACACTGCAGCGATTCCAGGTTAGAAAGTTGTGTTTTTATGGTTGTTTACATGGATTTCAACTGAAGTGACCTCTCTGAACTGAGATGAAGACGTTTGAGTCATTTGCCTATGTTTATAAATCTATAGTTCCTATAGGTAACTTCTCATGAGGATTACAGGAGCATTTCAAGTCTTTTTTGATGCATGTGGTCGAAATTTCATATCATGTACAATAGCTTAAGGGATTGGATGTGGAAGTGTTATGAATAACTAATTGTAATTTGTGTAATGATTTCTATAGTGATGCATACGTAGCTGGACGTAATTTAAATACCCCAATCCAAAGTCACATTGAAAGCAGTTTTAAAAATGATTTATATAAAATGATATCTATATTTATATCAGGAGTCTATAAATAGTTCCATTTGATTGGCGTTGAATTTATGGAAGATTATTTTAATGACCTATTTTATTTCTTGGTGTATGATATTGTCCTGAAGTCGTCCTTATTGAGGCTTTTAGAGCTTTCCAGTGCTGATTAAACAGAGAGGCTTCATCCTTCATCCAAACAGAATTTTGGCAAAGGTTCCATGACGTCAGCCAGTCAGCAGACGAGATGAAGTAAAACTCAGCCAAGATGTTGGCTTTCAGAAACTGCTCTGCTCCGACACTCAAGTCTAAGGGTGTTGCGGTTAAAGTGGCACATGTTCGAGTCACATTGTTTTTTTTACTATGGCAGCATTTTTTTTTTCTTTTTAAAGAGAATAAATACGCTGTTTAAGTGGTAAATGAATCGAACGTATTTATAATGATGACCATGACAATAGCAAAGTTAGATGAATTTTCTCACATCCCAGTTTGGGATTTTTGACATGGAATCATGATTATAATGTTCACTATTTACAACGTTTGCCATTATGACACTATTGAGTGTCTTCAGTCTTGAAAGTGTCCTAACAACCTTAAGTTTATTTCTTTACTACATATAAAGAGGACAAAAACTGCTTTTTTATTTCAGACAACAACATAAATTCACTATATGGGTAGATCTTTGTGGACACCTGACCATACGATTGGTACATCCCATTCCACATTTAGTCCCCATTTGCTAGTAAAGTAACCTCCACTCTTCTAGGAAGATGTTCTACTAGATTTTGTGGAGATTTGTGCTCATTTAGCTACGAGTGTTAGTAAAGTCAGGTACTGATGTAGGTGAGAAGGTGAGCAGGTCTGGGGTGTAGACAGCGTTCACATTCAATCCAAAGGTGTTCAGTAGGGTTTAGAGCTCTATAGCAGGAGGTGTTCCACTCCAACCCCATGTAAAGCATATCTTCGTAGAGTTTGCTTTGTGCACAGGGAACTGGTTTGGGTCTCCTAGTACAAGTATATTATAAAAATACTTTTGTCCATATAATGCATATTGGCATATGACCTCTTATCTCATGATTTTATGATGAAAGAATCAGTATTACTGGCAGCTTTTGAAATTCATGTATATAAAGTATAGTACAGTAGGTTTCATTGTATCAAATTAATACTGTTCTCAAACTCTTTCATTGCAAACATAAATACCTGCTTAATTGGTTGATTTTCTTAGCCATTTTGTTTATTATATCAAACCCATATCCCTGGTGGTGTTCTTTGAGCCATTAAGGCTCATGTTTGTGCTCTTGAAATTTGAACTAATTACCAAAATATATTTGTTTGGGGCTACAGTGTATCATAAAAGAACCACTATTGAGGTTTTAGAGATATAATCCTAATTAAAAACTGTGTAATGTTTCTAAAAGTTTATGGTCATCCTAAAAGTAAAAACAAAGTGAATTAAATCAAGAAATGGACCATTATTAAAAGACTACTGAGGTATTTTTTATAGGTTGTTCATAAAAGTGAATCAATTATGACCATTAGATGATATTTTACATATGTCAAGATCTATTTTATAGCTATATTATAGCAACGAATGTATTTTTTTTACTTATGAAAGCACAAAGTATTATGGGTACAAGCACATAGGCATGGACACATTGAATAATATTACAATTCAATCTTAAAATGAAGCATAATCATATACTAGATTTACTAATGTTGTGAAAAGGACATACACTCTCTATATAGATTAAATACACAACGCAAACAGGCTTTCTCAACCCTTTCTACCAAATAATACACTGAATCCAATGCATGAGCTTCCTGCAGCATATTAATTTGTCGTCTCAATACTGTATATTTCCTTGTGACCTAAATGTAATCATGTAATCACAGCGTGTCACGTCGCAAGTCTCTGTACATGATTATCGTATATTACAGGGGATTTTAGGATTCAGTTAAAATGTGAAAATAGCCAGGAGATGAATGCTAAAGGTGTCCAATTCCCTAATTTTAGAGCTAATCTATTATATCACACTTGCCCCTTCCTAGTACAATCCCTCCTCTTTGCAATGTAACCCAGTTTCCCCCCCTGCCCCCCTCCCCCTCGCTGTATGCAGCTGACACACTTTTAGCCATCACACACTGGGCCTTCTTCGACACAGAAAAAAAGTAAGTCAGACTTAAAAGAAAACTACACATGTGTCACTGCAGTCTGCGGGGACTAGAAACAAGGCCAGTGGACCACAGCTAGCGGCTGTCATTTCATCTGGAATTAATGAATCGCCTCTAGCAAATCAGCAGAGACGCACCGAGCTAATTTGATATTCTTTCTAAGTCCGAGGGGAGCGCACGTGGAGAAAGTTTATCTTTAATATACCGTAATATTCATTTTCGTATAACAGTTCTTTTATTGGCAGCACTTGTGTGCATGTAAGTGGCTCCCTGTCGGAGGTTAGTGTGCCCCCCTGGGAAGCTATTCTCCTTTTTATATTAGCTCTGTTTGAGGGTGTAAAGTGTTTAAAATGACAAATGCTTCTTAAATAAGCCTCTGTAAACCAAAAGCTGTGCTGGTCTGTTTGGAGAGGTTGAATTTTTTGACGATATGGTGCGTGACAGTATGTCAGCGAAGGGCCTGAAATGTGGATAAAGTCTGCACCAACATTTCTGTCAAGCTGATCCTCTGGCATTTGTATTAAATTAGGCAGTCACGTGACATTCGAAGAATAAGATATGTGACAGCCTAGGAAACGCTTCACCTGATGAAATCTGGAAAGTTTGCGAAGTTCTAGCATTCTACAGTAGTTCTAGTGCAGCTAGAGAAACTTGCATCCACCTTTCAATGCCAATTGTTTCAGCGTTCATCCTCAGAAAGTGCTTGATCCTGGTTCCTGATTCATCCTCGGAACCATGGATTAGTGTCTAGATCAGGGGTCACCAACCTTTTTTGGAAACTAGGAGCTACTTCTTGGGTACCGATCAATGTTTGGGGCTACCAGTTTGATACACACAGTTTTTAGTTTGATCTGAAATAACAAATTTGCTCAATTTACCTTTTATTATATGTTATCATTAATAATTAATGATATTTATCTATGTGAAGACACTGATCGTGTTAATGATTTCTCATAATAATAATCAACAATGATTTTACAAAGTAGGAAACAGCTATTTTTAGAAAAGGCCCGTGGGCTACTCATGTGGTCCTTGCGGGCTACCTTGTTGGTGACTTCTGGTCTAGACTGTCACAGGGCATCGTGTATACTGTACACATGTTCAAAGGCTCATTAACACCTAGAATGTCCAATTCAGAAGAAATCCACCTACTGCAGTTTGAAGGAAACCTTTTGGAGATTAGATGTAATGCCTAAAATAAAAACAAGACTCAAAAGGGAATCCATCTTTATTTGAGTGGCACCATGTCAATGTCAATCATCCTCTGATGGACTAAGCCTTTAAAATGTCTTATTGGTGTTATTGGTTCTAGAGAACCTTTTTGCCTGAACGTATGGGTAGCGTCTCCCAATAAACACTTCTCTTCAATAGTTATACAAAGCAAAAACACTTGGTTATGATATCATTCATTTATCGTTAAGTCTGAAGCTGGATTTTTAGTAAAAGAGCTGACTTTCTTTTCTGCGATCGTGCTGAAGGTGGAGATCTGAGTCATGGTTTTTGCATGTCTGAGTAAGTGTTTAACAGTCAGCCGAAATAAATAAAAAGTCTCGGCACTAAGTAGCGCTAAAGAGTGTTATTGTTTGTGTCGAGCCTGTGAAATGACCAAAAGTGCCATCTTTGACAGTCACGGCAGCCTGTGAGTCTGAAGCTAGGCCTCATTATTCATACATCAGCATGGTGTACCATGTCTTCAATGTTCAACATGAATTTTTAAAAAAATAAAATAAAATAGCATGCAAGTGAAAATTCAGCAAAATCTACTACGGCAATGACTATTTATTTACAGTTTTTTTCAGTTTTGGAGCGTTTCTCATATCAGAAATGAAATTCTCCAAACCTCCACATTATGGAGTCAATTGTGCTCATCATAAGAACATTTCTTATTGCTTTGATGAAATTGTGAATGCTTTTTCTACATTAATTTATTTGATTGTGTACAAGTGTCTGCTGTACTTGTAACAGTTGTTTATGTTTAGGTTGATCAAAATATATTATACTGGTTTCACCTGAATAGTTTTAACCACCAAAATGGTGGTATTGTAGAGGTTTGGAGTCTTAACTGGGTTTCTTGCTTTAGTAAAATTATATTCAACCTCCATATGTGAAATGCCTCTCTCTCTGTAATGCCATGTGTTATATTGTGTTTTTGTATAGTATCGATGGTTTCTATAATCACAACATGATAGTGGTGGTATTAAGAGGTGGATTAAGTTGGGGAAAGTCCCCACTAAAGGCCCAGGTACCAAATGCACGGCCCAAATGCAAGAAACAAACGAACACTAGTAAAGTACAGTAAAAGTGTGAATCCTGTTATGAAATCGATATGTTACAATATCCTAAATATATTACTTTAATTTGGTGCAACCAGTGGTGGGCTGTGCATTTGGTACCTGGGCCATCAATGGGGACTTACCCAACTATATTCACCTCTTAATACCACCACTATCACATCACAATAATAGAAAACAATGATACTATGCAAAAACGCAATATAACAACGTGTGGCATTACAGAGAGAGAGAGGCATTTCACATATTGAGGGTGAATACCATTTTACTAAAGCAAGAAACCTAGTTAAGACTCGAAACCTCTACACTACAACCGCAACTGTGCCACCTACATCATCTGGAGCAGTTCAGAATCAATATTTGTCTAATAACATGACAAAAACATTATAAATGTAAATAAAATACAACCTACTCACCAGAGATGCAGACTCATAATTTGCTCCTCAGAAGCTGTAATCCGGTGGTACCGCTCGTATTCACTGGTCTGGAAGTGGAAAACAAACCCTTTCCCTGGCTGAGACATGCTAGCTAGCTTCAGGGTTGGCTGACCTCTTCTCTTGATGTCTAGCTTTTTTTGAAAATGTATTTGTACCAAATCAATTTCTCTTCCTCCGTAGGCATTAAAAAGTCTAACTCTGATTTATTATTGTGTAACAGTTTCCCTCTGACCAACCAATCACAGGACAGAAAAATGCTGATGCTATTCTGGGCCAGCTAGCTGCCCTGTGAGGCGAATATGTAATCTGATTGGTTAAAGAAACAGATCCATTGATAATAGAGACTAAGGTAAAAAGCCCAGCAGTACTGACTTTGAAGGCTCTGGGCAGATTAGATTGATATGGCAGCATATAAGGGCTGAAATCTGATTGGACAAAAAATCTAACATCCACATACTGGAGGCAGTGCATTGCATACTGGAAGCAGGGCAGCAAGAGAAATGCTACAAAATAAGGAGAATAAACTGTTGGGAATAAATTAATACAATTTCATGAAACAAATATTAGAATTTAGGTTCTAAATGTAGGTCAGTGCTTCTGATAGTGTTTAGGCCAGCAGAGAAGACTTTGCTGGCCCTGACCACCCGCCACTGGGTGCCACCCAGATGAGCAGAGGTTCCCTTTTGAATCTTGATCCTCTGAAGGTTTTTCCTCATAACATCTTATTCATTGCCACAGTTGTTCATTTGGGATACAGTTATGAGGAACACATGCACAGGAAATAACTTAAACGTACCAACTTTATAACATACCCAAATTGTAAAACTGCTTTGGGACAATGTTTATTGTTAAAAGCTTTACACAGATTAAACTGATATTGAATTGAATTAAACCCTGAGGAAAACCCTAGATTTCTTTAAAGAAGTCTTTAGAGGGCGTTAAATAAACACGTCTTAACCAAACACACAATCACTAAAACAACTTCTGTTTCTATGGTGTCATTATAATGGGACATGTTTTTGAAAAACATTTAATAAAGAAAAAGGCCTCATTAATTAGACACACATTGCATTGTGTCTCCAAAATGTTAAACATGCACATATAAAAAACAAAAAACAACAACTACCATCCAAATGGGAATAACTCAAACGCTCTGCATCTGCTGGAGTCATGTTAATGATTCACAGCTCAGTGTTGATACGGCCACCACCACCATCACCCTTCCCCCACTCTCTCTCTCTCTCTCTCTCTCTCTCTCGCTCTCTCGCTCTCTCTCTCCACCTTCTGATTTCGCCTTGGCCTCTAACAGCTCGTTACTGTGCAAGCATGTAGGTGTACGTGTGTGGGAGAGGGCGACTTCAGTTCGGGTTAGGAATTCAAAGCTTGGAAGTGTCAGGTGCAATTTCGCTCCCCCTTTTCAGAATGGTGAAAGACGCCACATATTTGGACGACATCATCACAAAAGGCGTAAAAGTCTCATTCAGGACGAGCGTGGCATGCACATTCACCCCGTGATCATTAATTTGTCGACACCTTCAGCGAAGCCTGAGAGAGGCCGTATTAAGAAATGTGTGCTGAATGCAGTGGGCTGGAATGTGGTGAGCCATGCCTGTCAGGTTTGAGAGACATAGTGAAAAGAAAATGAAGTGTAAGTTGTACAATAGCAAGATTTCCCGTGACAGGGCATGAATGTGAGAAGACGTGATATGTTAAGTGTTTGTCAGGGAATTCGGTGTTGGTGGCTTATTAATTAAAATGTAAAACAAATAAAACACCAAGGGTTTAAATCATATTTTGGATTAACATTGTTATATGTATATATCTCACAAAAGTGAGTAAACTCCTGACATTTCAGCAGACATTTTAGTAGATCTTCTCAAGGGACAAATAAAACTTGGATATATTTTAGAGGAGTCAATGTGCAGTTTGTACAGCAGTACAGATTTACTGTCCTCTAAAAATAACTTAACATGCAGCCATTATTGTCAAAATAACTGGCAACAAAAGTTAGTACACCCTAAGTGAACAGTCACAACTGTGTCCAAAGGGTGAAAATTTTGAGCGAGCACCATTGTTATGTAGCACTGCCTTAATCCTCCAGGGCACAGAATTCAACAAAGCTGCACAGGTTGTTGCTGGGATCCTCTTCCACTCCTCCATAATGACATCATGGAGCTCCTGGATGTTAGACACATAGTGCTTTATCACCTTCCGCTTGAGGATGCACCACAGGTGCTCAATAGGGTTCAGGTCTGGAGACATACTTGGCCACTCCCATCACCTTTACCTTCAGAAAGGCAGTTGTCATCTCGGCGGTGTGTTCGGGGTCATTAGTATGTTGGAAAACTGCCATTCTGCCCAGTTTCTGAAGGGAGCAGCATCATGTTCTGCTCCAGAATGTCACATTGAATCCATATTTCCCTCAATGAACCGCAGCTCCACAGTACCGGCAGCAGCCCCAGACCATGATGCTAAGACCACCATGCTTGACTGGCCTTGTTCTTCTCACCAGGGCGTCGCCACACATGCTGGACACAATCGTAATGCAGACCGACTTGTTGCATTGTGAGGCATATGGTCTGAGCACTGACAAGTGGACCTTCTGCTTCTACCTCTAAAGCAATGCTGCAGCACTCATGCGTCTATTTTTTTAAGCCAACTTCTGCACCTGACACACAACACAAAGACTCAACTTCTTTGATGGACCCTTTCGAGGACTGTTCTGAGTGGAATCCATCTTGGAAAACCTCTGTATGACTCTGGCCACTGTCCTGTAAATCAGTTTTAGGGTGTATTGCATTAGACCCATTCTGACCACATGACTTATTCCAATTTAACACACTAGATGCATTCGTTATCTATTGGAAACCAACCAATATGCATTGTGTAATGGAAACTAATCAATGGATTGTCCAGTAAGAACCAATATATACATGCATTGTCTGGTGGTAACTAATGGATACATGTATTTCCAACGGACACCAATGGCTGCATGCATTGTGCAATAGAAACCAGTGGATACATTAATTTTTGAAGATGACACTATGATGCACTATGGGAAGAAGGCAAGCCAGCAGATGTGATATTGCACTGAGTTATGTTTTGCTGAGAAGCACAGTGCCCAGGTATTCATATGGGTGCTAACTTTACATTTACTATCTACCCAAACATTGTTGCAGACCAGGTATACCCATTTCATTACAATGAAATCACAATGAAAATTATAATCACACTCTTGATGTCACCCAAATGAGGATGGGTTCCCCTTTTGAGTCTGGTTCCTCTCAAGGTTTCTTCCTCATAACATCTAAGGTAGTTTTTCTTTGCCACAGTCATCGTGGCTGCTCATCAGGGATAAATACACATCATTCACCTTAACTCTTAAATTCTGTAAAGTTGCTTTGAGACAATGTCTGTTGTGAAAAGCCCTATAGAAATAAACTTGACTTGACTTGACTTGACAATGCATTTCTCCAGGTTTTTTTTAAACCTTTAAACTAGTGGGCATAGTCACATCTGTTGAGTTTAAGGATACAGATTAAGTGATTCTGAATCTGATTACCCAAATCAGAAAAAGCAGTTTGGAATTTGAGCTTTCAATCAGATATGGCAGTTAGACAACATTGTATATAATTCTCCAAATCGGGTAAGGCCCTTATGAATCTGAAGATCCAAATCCAATTAGGCAGTTTAAAATTTGAATATCCAAATCTGGTAAGGCATTGCTGAATCTGTGGATCCAATCCAAGTAAACCAGTGTTACATCTAAGGACACAGTATACCAATTAAAGACATTGATAAGGGTATTTACTCATACCAGTGGGCTCTTTGAGCAGGATAATGATCCCTGCACATTCACACCAATTCAATTCATTTCAAATAAAAAAATTTTGTATAGCGCTTTAAACGATGAACATTGTCTCAAAGCAGCTTTACACAGATAATGCGGTAATAAACAATGAATTTACATTATAATAATAATAATATTCCCAGCTCTCCAATCCAAATAAATACCTGTGGGACCTGATGGACACCAAGTTACAGAACTGAAAGGATCTGTCACTGGCATACCAAAGCATACCCTTTGAGATCTTTTGGAGTCCATGCCTCAATAGATCAGAGCTTGGGTGTGTGTTACGGCTGATAGATGATTGGTGAATGATTAGTTTATAGTCCAAATTGGTGAATGTTTGCAATACTTGCGATAAGGTTGCAGGCTGAGTACCATTGGAATTGTAGTCTTGAAAATTAAAAGTCACAGAGATCAATAGGACATAAATGCATGGTATCTACAAAAACGTATGGTCTACTGTGTCTTTCGCCATCAATACGTCTTAATACATTAATATACGCAAAGCCAGGATTACTTTAAAAATGGTTTCCATGGTGTGTGTGTTTTAGACATCACTGTACTGCTGAGCTGTCACATGGCAATTAAAATTAGCATGCGAACTCTATTAAACTTAGCATTCTATTATCCGTTCACTTCTTTTGCTTCACTGCAGTGATTATGATTAGCATGTACCAGGTGTCCTTGCAAAGTCTGCTTTAATTATGTATTTTTTTTATTCAGCCTGGCTCTTTGTGTGCCATTCCACCTAGGAGTATCTAGATCCATTCAAAGCTGCTTTTCTAAAAACCCTATTTTACAAATTTGACAAAATGTGCTTATTCAGCTATTTCTAACAAAAATCATAATTGTTTTGCGATTTCCTGTTTAAAACGGAAGCTTCGAAAATCTCCATTTCTCATGCAATCCGATCAGGTTGCTTGTTTGGTAAGTTTTTGCAAATTTGGATGAAGAGATATAAAGCTTGGCTAGTGCATTTTAGACAAAGCTAGATTTTTGGCTTGGGTAAAAGTTTCATCATTCCATTTCTTATATGTTTATAAAGACGACTGTTTTGGTTGATTACAAAATACAAATTGGGCTTAAAAAAGTGGACAGATTTAGTGAACAGATGAAGGTGGGTCCATTACCAAGCAAAATAAAGCAATAACAACATCTTTTCTTTACCAACAATGAACATCTGATCATTAAATGTTCAGTGTGTTGCCATGGATACCGAACCGACTTGCATCAGTGTAGAAAATAATTTCTACATTTTTATTTACATTCGAATGATGCGTTTGTCAGATGTTTTTGATCACAAACAACATACTAGTGAGGAATAGACTTAGAGGAGTTGAATCTGATCCAAATCTAGTAAAGCAGTATTGAATTGAAGAAGACAAATCAAACAAGGCATTGTTAAATCAAGATCAAGTACTGCAGCATAGAATTCAAGGACTAGATCTAGATCAAGTGTGTCAAAGTATAATCTAGGTGTCCAGATGAGGTGAAATCAAATGCATGAATCTAGAGCTTGCTCTAAACTTGAGTATTTATCTGAGTATCCATATCAAGCGAGGGAGAATTTAATGCAAAGATCTAGATGCAGCACTGCAAAATTTGAATCTGAAAACCTCGATCAAGTACGGCAGGCTGTAACCCAAGGATCATCATAAGAAAGGCAAGCTCAAACTCAAAGCTTTAAATCAAGAGACACTATGTCAAATCTGAGGATCTCAATCAAGTTAAGCAATGTGGAATCAAAGGATCGAGATCAAAACAGGCAGCTTTAACATTCAAGGAGTGTATCAGAGTATACTTTTGGAATCAACATGTGGTAGAGACAAATGAAAGGATCTAGACCTTTCTGTACCGAAGAGGTGAATTATTTATCTAAATATTTATATCAAGTGAGGGGAAGTTAAATCCAAAGATCTAGATTAAGCAATGGAGAGTTGAATTCAAGGATCTAGATCAAGCAAGCTAATTTGAATCTGAAAATCTCGATCACACAAGGCCATTACCGAGGAATTAACCCTAAACATGACAGACTCAAATTCAAGACTCTAGATTAATAGATACTATGTCAAGTCTGAGGATCCTTTCCAAGTAAAGCAGAGTTAAATCCAAGGATCTAGATCAAATGAGGCAGCATTGAAATCAAGGACTGAATCTAGCTCAAGTGTGTCAGATTATAATCTATGAGTCCACATAGGGCAAAGACAAATGCAATGATCTAGAACTTTCTCTAACAAAGAGGTTGAGTATTTATCAGAGTATCTATATCAAGGCGAGGGTGAGTTGAACCCAATGATCTAGATTAAGCATGACAGACTCAATTTCAAGGCTCTAGATAAAGAGAGACTATGTCAAATATAAGGATCATTGATCATGTAATGCAGAGTCAAATCCAGTAATCGTAATCAAATGAGGCAGCATTGAATACACAGATCCAGAGCAAGTAAGGCAGCATTGAATACATGGACTAGATTTAGTTTAAGTGTTTTAGGGACAGTGAGGTAGAGACAAATGCAAGAATCTTGATTTTTCTCCAACTATGAGGTTGAGTAATGTTCTGAGTATCCATATCAAATGAGGTAGAGTTAAATTTAAGGATCTAGATTAAGCAAACCTGAGCTAAATTTAAAAATTCTAGATCAAGCAGGCAGGCAGGCGCTAACCCCTAGGATTTACCTTAAGCAAGACAGCCACAAATTCAAGGCTCTAGATGAAGCCAGATGTTGAATCCAAAAATGAAAGGAGACAAAGACAATTTGAAAACAAAGAAGCAGAGGTATGCTGTTGTTGAACACATAGATATGGCTTTTTACCCTATTAATGTAAAAACCTGAAATGAGTTCAAGTAAGACTTGAGCGCACACACTTTATCCTTCCTTGAGCATTAGTTCAGGTTAGGGGTTTTCTAGTTCCTGATCAGTACATACTTTCATTTACCATTAGCCCATGATGTATTACCCGTTAATCTGGAAACTAGTAAATTGTTTATCATGTACCCCTGGAACAAATACAATTTTTCTTCCTTCCAAACTATAAGCAAATCAGTTTACTTTTTCAGATTTTATTAGGATTCTGTTTGTACACCAAATATTTCTTTTTCACAGATCATTTTGAAGGAATATGCAAAAGAAAATTATGTTTTTGAGTGTTAGCTTTATTCTCAGTGGAATTACGTTGATGGTGTTTCACTATCTCTCAGGAGAGTCTTCATGCATTTCTGAGAGGATTTATTTAGCTCTGCATTCTAACTGAGAGCAATTGCAGCTCTCTTTACTTAGAAAGCACCAAACCTTCAGTCATGAAGATGGAAATATTTTAAACGGATATTCTCTGGAGGATTTCCAAACAGCCCTTTTGATGTATTCGGTTTTTCGACTGCATTTATTGGTACCGAGTATTGTGTCTTTTCTAGCTGTACATATAACAACTGAGACTTGAGTTTGTTTATGGGCGTATGTGATTTAAATCCTATATCTGATTTCAGGAATCAAGTCTATTACCCAGTTTAGGTAATAAGATTCTGTTCGCTTTGATCTGTTGGTGATTCGTGGCCTTGTTGAACATCACAGCAGTTTCTCTTGAATAGCAAATCATACACAATGTTCCAGTCGGGTTCATAACCTCGTGCCCGGTGCGTTTTCACTCTTTGGCATTCGCTCGGTGGCTTAAACACCCTTCGACGCCCCCACGCCTCGGCCTTTTTTCTTATCGCTCCCACTCAGCATGCGCTCGTTCTTTACCTCTGTACCTCGTTCGTACTCTGTTCTCGACAGCCCCGCTTTACTTCTCCTCGCTCCACTCGCAAGCGTGTCGATCGACACGTGGTGTTATGAAAGATATGATGAATGTCTCGACTGATCGTTGTTCGGTTACACGGATCTGTACTTGCACTGTTTACACTAAAGCTTGGAGACACTTTGGGGAAAGATTAAATGCTAATCGTATGAGGAGTCGTGTTTTGCATCAAATTATCACCAACCTATTATTAACGGCAGCTCGGTGGCAATAATAAAACAAGGATGAGCATTTACATAGCGTTCTTTTCTTCTTTTTTTTTCCTGCATGGCACTCTATATGTTCAAATTATTCCTGGATTCCTGGATTTTAATTATGTATTCATTCCTTCATGGATGTTTTTTCCGCCACATGAAACTGCACAGATGGTCTCTGAGTTACGATGGTTCGATCTACGATTTTTTTCCGATCTAACCATGTCGAAGTGATACAACACTCTATACGGTACTAGAAATTGCTCTGTTTTGCTAAATTATATACCGTAATTTGTTCAATTATTATTCAATTACAGTAAACTATCCCATAATAATCACATACTTTAAGACTCTTGGGTAGGCTAGGCCATGTCTCGATTTACCATATTTTTTTAAGCTATGATGAGATGATCAGAACGCATAGTGCAATTATTTGCCTAAACGTTTCATTAATATTTTCATATTTGATGTGTTTCAGGGTAGAGTTGTACTTTACAAACCCGTAATGAAGCAGTTTTTGGTAAAAACATGAATTTGCATGTGTGAGAGAACTTTGGTCATTTTTGTGTTCCTGTGTTTGGTGTGAAGTGTTTGAAAATAGGTCAGCGATGAGACATCTGTGTGTGTGTGTTTGTGTGTGTGTGTGTGTGTGTGTGTGTGTGTGTGTGTGTGTGTGTGTGATTTTATTGTGCTGAACGCAGGATCTTGGCCACTGCTGGAGCTCACATGAACATCCCAGTGGACCTGAGGACTCTGAGAGCAGTGCGAGTCCTGAGACCTCTAAAACTCGTCTCAGGAATTCCCAGTAAGTGTTTTGAATTGATTTCATACATTTTTGGTGTATAGCTCAAGAGCTCAAAAGTACAGTAAAATACAGCCTTTGATGTCCCAAGTCTTAACATTGTCTTGAACAAACATCAGAACTTCACCTGTAGCTAGCAAGGGCTGAGCTAGTCAAACTGGTAGACCATTTTAACTAGCGATTAAGTCTGGGAGGTGGTAGCTTAGGGGTTGAGGAATTGGTGCCGAAGGTTGTGAGTTCAAATCTCATCAAGACCAAGCAGCCACTACTGGCCCCCTGTACAAGGTCCTTTACCCCATATTTGCTCAGTTGAATGAGATAAATGTCAATCACTCTGGATAAGGGAGTCTGTCCAATTGCTGTAAATGTAAGCTTTGGTGGAAATTAAAGTATTATTGTTTCTAATAATTACTGAAGTGATATCTAGTTATAATAAAGCCGGGAATTATCTTTTCATGCAAAGACGGTCTACCAGTATGGCTTGAACAGCAAACAGCTTGACAATGGAGTGGTGACAATATAGAACTTATATATAGGTTCTTATTATGGACATAAAGGAATCAGGTTCATGTGTGTGTTTGTGATACACTTGTATCATGTGACAGCCATGTAATATGCAGAGGTTGATGGTTAATGGCTGATTTTGGCATAATCCTGACAATAAACTAAGAAACACTCTAAGGTTTAGAGAAACGAAAAGATGTCCTAAAACAGATCTGAATTGTAGTTTCTTCTAGATTCTGCTTGATGTTGGAATCCCTACGTTTCAAATTGTCCTAGACCCAACCACTGGAATCCCATTTTGTGTGGCCTCATTGCAAATCTCCAGTGCATACCTCAAAACCAGTCGCCCGAATCCCGAGCATGCAGTTCAGACTAGTTTTCTAACGAACCTTGAGCATCCTGAGGAATTCTCTCGCTGAGCTCATTCTCCGGTTTCTTTCATTAATAACAATTACATCCCGCGCACTATAAATAGCCCACCTTAGAATATCTTAACATTGATCTTCTTAATAAGCCAGACGCCTTCATCAACGGCCTCACCAAACACAGGAGCTAGTGGCTTTGATTTTCAGCCTGTAAATTACCTTTTTTGTGCCTTCATGAACACGTTATATCATCGATTTGCCGATGTGTGGAACTACATGCTGCATCTTTGGCTTTCGGAAATGTGCTGAAATCGAAATTGAATCAATATTTAGCAAAGAAATCACCTGAAAGGTTTATTTTCAAATGAATGAATCTTGATGTTTATAGCTACTATAATATAATGAGGAATGAAACTTAAGTCATTAATGGAATTTTGAATGAAGAAATCATTATCATTATTTGTGAATTAAAGCGTAATTCTTGGCGAAATCATAATGATGGTGGTATCAAAAAGTTTCGAGACTAATGGTGCTAACTGGTGCTATAAATGCTTCCCATCCTTATGCATACTGCTTCAGATTTGTATGTAATCTGTAAGGAAGTAAAAGTTTTGTGTGTAACGTCAGGTTTGCAGATCGTCCTGAAGTCCATCATCAAGGCCATGGTTCCTCTGCTGCAGATCGGCCTCCTCCTGTTCTTCGCCATACTGATGTTTGCTATCATCGGCCTGGAGTTCTACAGCGGCAAGCTGCACCACACCTGCCGTCCCCAACTTTATATCCTCGGTTAGGGTCCTTATTAAATCATATAGTTGTGAAGGAGACCTCAGTATGATTCCGTTGCATACGAAGTGGATAACACGGGTGTAAGATTGCACTTCACACAATTTTCTATCGATTTGATTGTTGAATTTTTGTCATTAGATAACGAGACGGTGGACTCCTCCGAGGTAGAGTTTGCATGTGGAGTGCGCAGGTGTCCAGAGAAATACGACTGTAACGGCTCGTGGATCGGCCCGAACGACGGCATCACTCAGTTCGACAACATCCTCTTTGCAGTGCTCACTGTGTTCCAGTGTATTACCATGGAGGGCTGGACTGCTGTACTTTACAACGTGAGCTTACTTCACTTACGCAGATTTACTGCTTTTATTCAGAGCCACACTCAGTTCACATCTTTGATTTTCACCACGCTATTCTTAGTGTTCCCTGGTGGTCTAGTGGTTAGGATGCGGCACTCTCACCGCTGCAGCCCGGGTTCGATCCCTGGTCAGGGAACCAACCCCAGCCATTAAGGTTGCACAAGCCAGTGCACTCTTAGTGCCGGTCTCAAGCCCGGATAAATGGGGAGGGTTGCGTTGGGAAGGGCATCCAGCGTAAAACATGTGCCAAATCGAACATGCAGATCATGAATACGGAAAAAAAAACTGTCTGCCTAGTGATAGACGAAACTGCCGATGCTTTTTTACCTTTTTAACAAACGAAAGGCAAATTTGGATAAACATTTCGTAAAACGATTTCTCATAAGATTTGAAAGCACGATGTACAACTGGCCATGTAACAATGTGCACCGACAAACAATCAGCAATTAATTAACATAATTAAATTAGAGCATAATATTCCTTTATAAATTCTTTCAGACATTGTGGAATATTTAAGTCTCTGCCGCCGAGATGCTCCTGTGTTGGTCGGGATCATGGAAAGTAAAACTTAAATCTGAAACAGGGGACTTGGTGAAGTTTTTTTTTACTTTTTACCGTCTTTTTACAACATTTTTATAATAGTGTCATAATTGGTAGTTCTATGTAAAATCAGACATTAAGCACCCCTATATAACCATAATGGTATGATCCTCATTTTATAACACCTCTGTGAAGATTTGACTATTCAGGTGCACCCTTAATAGTAATAATAATAATAATAATAATAATAATAATAATAATAATACACAATAATACACACCAATCAGACAGAACATTATGACCACCTGCCTAATATTGTGTTGGTCCTCTTTTGCTGCTAAAACAGTTCTGACCAGTCGCGCATTAACAGCATGAACTTCTTCAGCAATTTGAGCTACAGGAGCTTGTCTGTTGGATGGGACCACACGGACCTGCCTTCGCTCCCCATGTGCATTAATGAGCCTCAGCCACTCGTGACCCTGTCACCGGTTCACCACTGTTCCTCCCTTGAAGCTCTTTAAATAGATACTGTTGTTTTGGAGATGCTCTGGAGATGCTCACAATTTGTCAAACTCACTCAAATCCCTACCTTTGCCCATTTTTCCTGCTTCTAACACGTCAACTTTGAGGGCAAAATGTTCACTTGCTGCCTAATATATTCCACTCACTAACAGGTGCCATGATGAAGAGATAATCAGTGTTATTCACTTCACCAGTCATAATGTCATAACGTCATAATGTTATGCCTGACCGGTGTAGATTGTGTAGTAGTCTAATGAATTGTAAATATTCAACATAATAATCGGTCATGAACCCGATAATGAAGGAGTCACAATTCATTCAGTTTCTTCATGTAATACAGGATAAATTGGCTCTTAGTTCAAGTTCAAAATTGACATTTTTCTGCTTTGGGCAAACTTCACCCCAAGAGCACAACCCACACACAACTGTCTGAGCAGTGTGTAATCTGTAGTGACGTCTTGTCATGGGCTCATCGAACAAATTTAGTCCAAAACAACAGAAGCCTCCATCACCTGAGTACAAGCTCACCTAATTTAAATCCCTTTTCGTATCAAGAGATTTCAAGTGCACAAATCTTTCCTGCTTCATCTTTGAAAATTCAGCAGCCTTTGTTTTTTATATGCTGTTTTTCTTTGCCCTTTCGGATTCTGGTTGCCTACGATTTAATGGCGCTCAAATCTGTGTCACATGACTTCTCAATGCCGATACACAATTTCAGTACATGTAGAATTCAGATCTATTCCCTGACATTAGATACGACTTTATTTAAGAATCTACCATGTACCAATGATATTATACGGAAGTCTTATGCTACAATCTCCACCCCTATCACTAACCTTATCCCTCTCACCATTTCCTGTGAATGCAGCTGTGTGATACCATGTCACTTAAGTGGTTTTCACACTGGGCATGTTTGCGACGGTCGGAAATCCGGGGTCGATTTTTCCTCCAGCAGCGTCGGGCTTGTTAATTCTATCCAACCCCTTCGCCACATTTGCGCTCATCTTACCTCATCGCGAACGCTCACGGAGAACCCACCAATCAGTGATTAAGGCTCATAAATAACAATATACACTTTATTAAATACTTTTTTATACATAAAGTACAGTGATGTACGTTGGTTACGTCCCAAAACCGACCGCGATAAACGGACACCACCCTGAAAATTCTATTTTATGTATACAGTACTATACTGTATTAACATTTTACTTCATGTGATAATTAGTAATTATATTTTTTGTAATAAATGTTATTATTTCAACATAAAACTCCATAAAAACAATTCCCTATAGGTTTTTTGGTCTATCCTGCTCTTCGCGAGAGACCGGGAAAATCAGCCACACAAATTGTTTATGTGGCAAATGCAATTCTGCGATAAACCCATGGGGGCGCCAGATTCGACCCGCGGTAAAGCCCGGGATTACGGTATACTAAAGAAAATTTAATTCTGGTGTGACTTTGGTGTGCTTTTGGCATTTACCATGTATTAACACAGGGGTGTCCAATCTTTTCCACAAAGGGCCGGTGTGGATGCAGGTTTTCATTCCAACCAATCAAGACCACACCTGATATTTATTGAAAATTAAACTTATTAGATTTGTGTATTTGTTAGTTTTATAACAAAACCCTCTGGCACTCTAATTAGTTAACGGACATATGGGACAATAGAAGCATGATTAGCCTACTTTTCTGGAAATGTGGTAAATGCCAAAAACACACCAAGGTTACACCAGAATTACTTTTTTTTTTTTTTTCTTAGAATATTTTAATGATCCCACAGGGAACTTGTTATTTACAGAGTTATGGCCCTGGGTTACTAATCAGAAGGTCTTAAAGTGAATTAGATTACAGTGATGAGATTTAAACAGGTAAAAAATGGTGTGGACTTGCTTGAATAGAATGAAAACCTGCACCCACACCATCGTTCTAACCAAGCATCAAGTCCACACCAAACTCTACCTGTTTAAATCTCATTACTTCAGTTCAATCAGTAACCCAGAGCCCTAGCTATTTAAATAACAATTTCCCTGTGGGATCATTAAAATATTCTAAAAGAAAAAAAAAGAAAAAAGTCATTCTGGTGTGACCTTGGTGTGTTTTGGGCATTTACCATGTTGCCATGGGTTTTTGTCATAAAACTAACTAATAATGAATGAATGAATGAGTTTATTAAATCAGGGACAATGCACAGAAAACATTAGTCTAAGAAAGAAGAGATGTCATGTGCCAGGTTATAGCAAAAAAATGCTAATTTCCACCTGCAGTCTCTAGACAGATGTTACATTTACAAAAGGTCATAAAATACATACAGTATCATACATAGAAGCATTTTTTCACTCACATCATTAAAAACACTTTCCACTTCATGATATAAAGAAGTTATACAAGAAAAACTTTACTTCACTCACATCAAAAAAATACTCTCCACTTCATGAATTGAGCATAAAACTAACAAATACACTGTAGAAAAGAACACACACACACACACACACACACACACACACACACACACATACACTCTTGCGTTGTTATTCTCAGTCACTGGTTAAAATATGAAGCAGTTAAATATTTTCTGCGAAAAATATTTTCTTGAAAATCTACAGTACTGTATTTCTCTGTGAATGGCCCTTAGACATGAAGTATATCAATATTTTTATATAATAAAAAAGAATGATGTTAGTGAAGTTCAGTGCGCTGATGATGTTTGTTTATGAGGGAGAAAGAGCTGTTATGCTGTCAGGAGACCTACACCAACACAGGTTCATCAGACTCACTGTGTGAGGGTGGATGGATCTTTTTGTTCCGATTACACCGAACTCCATTTTTCTCATGTTTTCAAGCACAAACTACTCTAATGTACTGCGCTACTGTACTTCACAACATTTTTTATAGCATTGCAGCAGATGTCTGATCGTCCGGTAAACAACACGGCAAACGCTGCGTCATATAAGAGCCAAGTGCGAATGAAATACAAACCTGGTCTGGTGATTATTTTTAATGAATTTTTTTTTTTGGCTTTGGGTGTCCATCAGATTAAAAAAAGTAGGCTAATAAGATGTCTGTTGTCCGTTATGTCCTCAGACTAATGATGCGTTGGGTCCCACGTGGAACTGGATATACTTTATTCCCCTCATCATTATTGGCTCCTTCTTCGTGCTAAACCTTGTGCTCGGTGTCCTTTCAGGGTGAGAACCTTCACAGGACACACTCCTGTTTTCCTTCTGCATTCATTAGGTGTCAATGTTTTTGTTTTGTTATTGGACATTTGACTAGGATATGTCAGAGAAGCAACTGAGAAGATCACTTAAGGTGATGCTACCACCAGCATGCTTCACTGTAGGGTTGCTATTCTTAGGAGTGGAGCAGGGTTGGGTATTTAATATGTTTTAGGGACCATTTTGGACAAAGAATAAAAGTTTAGAGATGCAGGAGTCTGAGCTCCATATCTTATAACTTTTCCAGAGTTCCTTCTACTGTATGTGAGGTATGGATCTCTCCAGCTTCTTTAGAGTAACCCAAGCTTCTTGGTTGCTTCTCTGACTAATAAAGAGAGAGATGTAGAGACTTGTCAGTGCCTGGGGTTAGAGATGAAACAAGCACTCCAGGAGAACAGAGGTTTGAGGGTCTTGCTCAGGGGCCCAATTGGGGTTGCTTGGCAATACTGAGACTTGAACCCCTGACCTTTAAAGCAGTTTACCAGAGGTTTAATCACCGAACTACTGCTTCCCCACTAAGTTGGATATCCTCATCCAGGTGGAATTGTAAAAACATGATATCTAACTAATTCAGTTAATTTTGGTTCAAGGTTCCAACAATCGATATGGGAAATTTGTGGTGGAACTAAAAAATTACTTAATAACCTTGTACACAAGAAACAGTATTTTGTCAGTCTCGTTTCCTGTGTGACCACCATGTCGAGAAAGAATCAAACATCCTGTAAAATATACAATAATAGTAAGTCATCATTAAAACCAAACTCCCTTCACACTGCGTATTTCTATTGAATCCTGTGTATCTGCTTGTGCCTTTGATGTTCGTCCTTGGTGCTCGACACATATCCTGTTCCCCGTAGTGAGTTCGCTAAAGAGAGGGAGCGTGTGGAGAACCGGCGAGCCTTCATGAAGCTTAGACGGCAGCAGCAGGTGGAGAGGGAGCTGAACGGCTACCGGGCGTGGATAGATCGAGCAGGTAGAGTCATTAATGTTTATTTTATGTGCTGTTTTGAGCATTTATATCTCAGACAAGGAATGAAATAAAGACAAAATATAGCAGTTCTTACAAAACTGGTCAAACAATACACATTTATAGAAGAGCAAACACAAAGCAATGAACTAACAAATAGGCCAAAACCTGTTGCTACAACAGTCATGCTTCAGTGTGTTCTTAGGGTGTTAAGAGAATTTATTTTGCTTTTTTAATTTGATGTATGTTTTTTTTTAATAAAATGAAAGTTTAAATGAAATTTTAAATAAAATGAAATGTATTGATTTAATTTAATTTAATTTAATTTAATATTTTTGAATTTTTTTTTTTTTTTTTTTTAATTGATAACCTATAAAAAACAGTCCTCTTGGTCTCACCAAACCACATTTTCCATATTATTTCTAAAAAATCAATAGTTTGAGCCAATCCGTGTCCTAAGATAAGCAAAGAACAGTTCCTGGGTACAAATCAACACCCTCCATCTGAGACTATCCTTCAATAGCTGATGAAGATTTGATGAGTCTGGAATTAGAAGGAACTGAAGGATAATCAGTGGACCAGTCAATCCCATGAATTGAAAATTTCATCCTATAGTCTCTCACTACTTGCAGTTGACCGAGTATGAACCTCTCTGCTAAAAGGCCTCCCAGTTTAGTTGCCCACGCCACCCCTTCCCCTGGTACGACTCGATCCTGCCTCCCACCCGAGCCGAGCGAGCAGGTAAGCGGCAGTGTGTGGAAACACAGCAGCTCTGTGAGGCCTCTGCTCTTCTGTAGGAGCTGCATGGTAAACTCGCTCTCCCACGCAGATAAGGGTTAGCAAAGAGGTGAGCCTGACTCACAGACTGGAGTGTGCGAGTATGTGTGTGTGTGTGTGTGTGTGTGTGTGTGTGTGTGTATATATGCGTGTGACACCCGCTCTGTGTAGTCATTGTTTTCCACAGAGCAAGAGATCAGATTTAAGCGCCATAGCAGTACAGAGAACTTCAATCAGTCTCAAATGACGGACTCCAAACACGAGGCTCTCTGGCATTTCACTTTGACACTGCTCGCTATTCAAATGGTTTGCGCTCAGTGTCCTCACTTTTCTTCTCTCTTCCTCTCCACAGAGGAAGTGATGCTCGCTGAGGAGAATAAAAACTCAGGAAGGTCTGCATTGGAGGGTATGAGGGTCTTACTTTATAATTTACTATAATTCTCTAGAACGTTGATGTGCCTTTTTGTTCGGTGCACTTACTCACTCACTCACACTCTCTCACACACACACACACACACACACAAACATATACACAGTTTACAACCAATAAACAAATACACCTAAGTATGCATCTCCAGTGAAGTGATTCGTGCGCTGTAAAAAGCTTTACTACATTTCTGTTTGCCGGGAGACACATCATCTTGACAGTGCAATTAATTTCACCCTTTAAGTTGTTCTATATTTATTCACGAAAACGTTCACCAGAGTGTGTAGTAGAGATTTTTCTAATTCTAAGGACCACTAAACTACAACGATTATACGACTTTAGAGCAAAAATACAGACAATATCAGGACACTTAAATGTTCCAGCCATATGTGGTTCTTCCCCAAACTGTTTGAATCAGATGTCTTTGTATGGAGCAGGACATTTTCCTTTCACTTGAACTAGGAGACCCAAACCTTGTACACAAAGTCAGCTCCATGAAGATCTGCTTTTCATGGGTTGGAGTGGAAAATTTTCTGCTGTAGAGCTCCAATCCACCCCAGGCCTCCTCAACTCACCTCACCCACATCAGAACCTAAATTTACTAACAGCCTTGTAGCTGAATGAAATCTCACAAATTTTCACAAGAACTAGTGGAACATCTTCCCAGAAGAGTGAAGGTTATTATGAGAGTGAATAGGCAGTAAATTCCTAAAACTTTATTCATTCTTAAAATAATGCGTAGTTCCAAGGATCAAATTCTTGATATGCGCATCGCAAACATCTGTATTAATAATCAGTATTACTGCATTACATTTCAAACCAATGAAACATCAATCTATAGAATGCTCTAACTCATAGAAGGCTGACCGAAGCTTCCTGTTCTCCGATGTGTTACATAAGTGTATAGCAGAAAACTCAGATCTTCCATGAGCATCTAGCTGCCTCTATTTATCCTTCTTCTGAAATCAATTGTATAACAGGTGCTTCTCTATTTATTGCCATATCATCTGCCAAATGAGTGAATGTAAATGTATTTATTTACCAATACAGGATTCAATCATATTGTTTTTTCTCACCATTTTATAGTAACTTAATATATGTGAGAATCACTGCAACACGTGTTTGTAAGTGACATGTTGCTTTACTATACCATAGCACTACACTGGGGTTTATACAGTTTCTCGAAAAGCAAAGCAAAGCATTGGTTAGTATATTTATATTTTTATAATGCGTGTTAATATATTTATCATATGTTTTTTTGGATGACAATAATAGTAACAACTTAGTAAAAAAAATTAATTAATTAATTAATTAATTTAAATGCGTTTTATATTTATGATATATTGAATAATGCGATAAAATATAATACATTTTTATACGATTTAATAAAAAAGGAAAATAGTCATAACAGAAATAACTTTCACCATTATTACGTAGACAATAACTTTTTTGTTTTGTTTGTTTTTTCGGGTTTACCTTGCACATCTGGGATTAGGGATTTGAATCTCCAACCTGTATGTCAATGGAGCTTGTATGTTCTCCCAATTGTGCCCTGTTGTGGTTTCACCCAGCCTTGTGCTTCAGGCTCCCCTGTCATTAATGGTATAATGGTATAGGAAATGTAAGTCTTGTCAATTTTCTGCTCTTAGGAAGAATAAAGGGCTTTAGGACATGCTGAATATATACATATACACACACATTGAGACGATACAGCCCATGAAGCGATGTTTGCTCTCTCATTGCAGCCATTCCAGTTACCACAGCAACAATCCTTTTCAGTTTTTCTCATGCCCACTGATGTGTTGTGCCTTTGCTTGGACTCTATATTCAGGCTTTTGCAGGGGGAAAAAGAAGGTCACTCATGGTTACATGTTTGCGAGCTGGTCCCAGCATGAGCAGGACAGGAAAGAGACAGTGTGAAAAATACATTTACAGTGTCATTACACTTTTCAACTGAAGCCAAAGGTTGTGATATTTACATTTCCACTGCAATAATGGTTGTTGTTGGGGGTTTTTTTTTGTTCTATTTTAGTGTTGAAGCGAGCCACAAGCAAGAAAAATGCGAGGCGTCGTGGAGAGGACAAGTATTCGGAAATCGCAACAGTTGGTTAGTTACACCACTTTTGCTATCTCCATATGCTCTCTCTCTCTCTCTCGTTCTCTCTCCCCCATCTCCATCTCTCTTTCTCTCTCTCTCTTTCCTTCACTCTGTGTATGTGTGCCTTGTCTTTTTCCTTCTTACTTTTTTTTCTGAATCTGTGTCTCTGTTGTTGTTTTTTTTAGGGGGCCAAGCACCAAAAGTGTGTAAGCATCTTTTTTTTTCTTCTTCTTCTCCTAATTGTTCTACTGGCAACCCATAAAACCTGTAGGTAAAAACTTGTGAAATTTGGTACACTGATTAGAAAGAGTCTAAGGAACATTCAGAACAAATTTAGGCAAACTGCTCCCAATGCTCTAGCACCACCATTGGGTCAATTTTGGCCTTTTTGGAAGTAGATTTTAGGTGTAACCTTTGAACCTTATGTCCAGAATTTTAAAGCTATGCCTCCCTGAGTTAAATTATTGCCTAATCAGATCCATCAGTTAGGAATTTATTTATTTTAAATGTTTTGCAGCTTCTCATACAAATATTGTTTAGTCATCATTAAAAGCCTCACCAAAGTTGGCAAAGAAGTTTGCTTATAATTGGTCAATGTATCTGACAGCATAGCCACCAAACAGGAAGTGATCTTGGTAGATATCTTCAGAAATTTTTTCCCAGCTTCACCTACTGGCCAGACGTTGCAATAACATGCAGCAAATGTTCAATTTTGTTCAATGTTGCTGTTCCTCTGCATATGGATTTTCTTAAAATTCCATAGGCAACATTTCTTCATTGTGGCTCAACTAGTCTAGGGGCTTGGTCCTTCCTCTAAACCTTATGCTTACTTATGCTATATAAGGCGTTCATGATAACTAATATAAAAATGCATATATGCATATATAATGGTGAGTTTAACAGGCTTCCATCTGAATTTGCATCGTCACATGACACAGTTTTCCTTTTCTGAATCTTTCGAGACTGTGCAGTATAACATTGTAACAGCTGCCTTTGGAGCTAAGTGCACTCGATGATGATGGTGCTCATAACAGGTAGCCGGTTCTCATAATAACCCGAGCAGTAATTAAACAATAATAAAATTGTAGGTGTTTACAAAACTTTGTGAATTCACATAATTTGTTGGTTAGGCCACAATAAGGCATCTGATGGAAGTGTTACCTTTTCCAATTACCCTCATTTGTCAAGCCACATCACATAAACACTATGTAATTATTCACTTTCACTACTCAACCAGTAATTAAAACAACAACAACAACAACAATCTATTAGTTGACTGGATTTTTTTGTACCGTTGTTTTTATCAAGAATCGAGTCACACTGTTGCTATTTTCAGCTTTATTTTTTAATGCAGCTACATGCATGAACTTGAGCAGAAATACCAGCATCCGCTATATACAATATATCCATGTGCACTGCAGGATTACTGCTATTCATTCTTCTGCTTTTACCTTCTGTGCATGCTGATAACTTTGTGGGAAACATTCCGGGATGAACCACATATGGCTGGGAAAGTCAGATTTCTCAATACTTTTGTCTCTCAAAGCTACAGCTTGATCACGGTGTGCTCAATTTTCTCACACACCCACCCACACACACTTTAAATGAGAACTCAGTTTATAAAAATCATTGCAAAGTAAAGCTGTGGTTTTTACTTGCCGTAATAAGCTTTATCTTTCATGATAGATATTTTGTTGAAACTGATTTTGTACGTGTTTTGGCCTTGGATTTTGTTTGTACGTCGCATGCCTCCTGCTTGGTTGGCATTCGACTGCATTGGTTAATAAAGAGTCTCTAGCAATGAATAACTCTTCGCTGGTACGCTAGATTACGATCTTAAGATAAATCAGCCTACAACTCTGTTGAGGTGTTTTGTTTTAAACAAAGCAAACCTGGAAGGTGTTAGTTTAAGTAAAGTTCTGGCAGATTTCATTATTCTTCTGATCATAGAAGGAGGCGAAAGTCTTCAGCAGTCTTCAGCAGCAGGGAGGATGAAACAGGTACAATATAAATGAGTAACAATTTAAACGTCAAGTGAGATGAAAACTACCCTTGATTAATCACCTGAGAGATCTAATAAGCAGTGACCAACACTATTGAATCAACACTATAGTACACACTAGAATACATTTCATTGGGAGTAATGAGGATGGACAGGATTAGAAATTAGTTTATTAGAGGGACAGCACATGCAGGACGTTTTGGAGACAAGGTGAGGGAGGTGTGATTGAGATGGTTTGGACATGTGCAGAGGAGGGACATTCGGTATATCAGTAGGAGAATGCTGAGGATGGAGCCACCAGGAAGGAGGAAAGAGGAAGCCCAAGGAGGAGGTTTATGGATGTGGTGAAGGAAGACATGCAGGTGGTTGGTTTGAAAGAGGCAGATGTAGAGGACAGGGGGGTATTACAGTCCTCATCGAAGTACGGTTTCCTTGTTAATTTTCATCTTTGTTTGCACGTGTTTCTACAATACCCCTAATCATCTGCACATGCGTCTTCTTCCTGATCATCTGGTATATATGCAAAGCTGTATTTCTAACACGATAAAAAAAAAAAAAGATTTACTCAGTTGTGATTAAGATCTCAAGAACACTTCTAAGCTACTTTCATAGAGTATCATCATCATGTTGTTCCATAGTGTGACGTTATGACGTCCAGTCTGTTTTGCACACGATCCTCAGGTGGTCCCAGGCCTCCGGTAAACATCCGCACTGTGCGACGGGGTCCTGCTGCCTACCTGAGGCGTAAAGAGCGCATGCTGCGCTTCTCCATCCGCCGCATGGTCAAGACGGACAGCTTCTACTGGATCGTGCTAAGCCTTGTGGGTCTGAACACCATCTGCGTGGCTATCGTTCACCACAACCAGCCCGAGTGGCTCACCGTGCTTCAGTGTAAGAGCTGGGTTTGAATACAGCACCTTTTACTCCATGTTGCGTTTACTGGTTAGGAAGGAATTCATCCATTTTCTATTTAAATATTTGGTTGGGTTTTATAATGTATATCTTGTTGGACACATGGACAAATGTTTGTGAACACATGGTCTCTTCTTCTTTTACTGCTTTTTATAGTTGTTTTATTGATTTGTGTCTATTTTCTTATTAGAGATTCAAGTAAGAGGTGCTGTCAAGTGATTCACAAAATAAGACTCCCACCATTGTGAGTCATCAGTCCAGGGCTGAATATAAATGAAGTCCAGAATGTGGTCAGATAAATGTAGGACTTGAAAGCGAGCCAGCTATCAAAGGGGGACGCTCGGGTTCCTAAACTTAGCATCTCTTTGATATTCTGATGCTTAGTGATTGTCATGGTGAAGCTGATTAGCTGCTCAACTGTGACATTAGTGCAACCAGTTTTGATAGCACAAGCAAGGACTTCTTTTTTAATCTGCTTTATTCCAGGAAGTTCTTCATTTTCTGTTTTTATGTCTAATTACAAAACTACAAAGCAATACATCACAGCAGTTTCGAATCAGAAGTGGGCGGAGCTTATACATTTTGTAGAGGTAGTTAAAGAGTATGATCTATTTTACATAGATTATTAGATATTAATTAAATCATTATGTACATTTTCTATGTAAGTCACTTACATAATGACCTAATGGAACGGTAAATTATTTGATTTTGTAGTTTGGTTCTGGAGTATAAGAAGAAAAAAATATATATATATTTTAAATTTATTTAAATGCTGTTTCTAAATAAAACATTTAATGATTTAGTATTATTATATGTTTAATAGTGATTTTTTTTAAGTTGTGGTTTAAGTTTGACCAGAAGGTGTTGTTTAACTTTTTTTGTATTTAATTAACATTTAAATTGAATTATAATTTTTCATTCAATTATTATTTTAATATATTTCATTGTATTTGTATATTTATTATTATTATTATTATTATTATTATTATTATTATTATTATTATTATTATTATTATTATTAAAAGTAGTAGTAATTGTAGTAGTAGAAGCAGTAGTATTAATATTAATGTTATTACTATTATTATTACTATCAATTTTATCATTTTACTATTTTTATTAAAAAATTCCAAATTAAAAATAGAACAATATATTTAAAACATAATATAAAATAAAAATAAATAAAATACACTTGAACTAAAATAAAAATAATCAAATTTACAAGTAAGTTGAAAGTTATTTATATAATTGTATAAAATAGTATGTTATCCTTTCTACTGTTTAAGCTCATTCCCAGGTTAAAGTGGTGTAAAAAAAAAAGAGATCTGATAATATAGTAATGCGACGCACTATATAGTCAGATGCTCAAGGCCCATATGGTTTATTACCAATTTTAACTGAATAATAAGATTTTGATTACCAATACACTTCCTGTATACAATCTAGCTTTTAAAATATCACTTGATTCAACATATCTTCTTATATTTCTTTCTTTTTTTTTTACATTCTAGTAGATAAAACAAAAAAAACAGGATACTAATTCAAGGTAATGGAACTGTAGTGTGTTTGTGAGCTGCAGATTAATTTATCATTATGGTGCTTTTAATTCACAATAAGCGCTTAGGTTTGGACGTTCCACATCGAGGTGATATTTGAATACAGATGATGTACAGTACACTTATAATCCTGGCACTGTAAACGTTTTTCAAACCTTTCACAGACTATGCAGAGTTTGTATTTCTGGGACTTTTCCTGGCTGAGATGTTTCTGAAGATGTATGGCCTTGGCTTCCGTCTCTACTTCCACTCCTCCTTCAACTGCTTCGACTGTGGGGTAGGTGTACTCTTTAGAAGTCGTCCATGATTCCCCGAGCTGAATCATCGTGCTCCTGTCAACAGAACATCGTGACTTCACTGTACAACCTTTTTCTTTCTCATGCCTAGTCCTGACTGCGAGTACCAGCGGGGATTTTTAGTGTGTCATGTTGTATTATTCATCTCGTATCTTTCTTGCCCAGGTGATCATCGGCAGTATTTTTGAGGTGGTTTGGGGTTTCTTCAGGCCGGGAACGTCCTTTGGGATCAGCGTACTCAGAGCTTTGAGACTCTTGCGAATCTTTAAAATAACCAGGTATGTCCGGGAGAGGCCACGTACCATTCAGTGCATAAGTTTGTGTACCTGGTTTGTGTTAACTAGATATTAATTGGAGATAGATGCTTAGTGGTTAAGGCTTTACACTTTGGATCCAAAGGTCAACAGTTCAAATCTACCACCAAGCCACCATTCCTGGGACCCTGAGCAAGGCCCTTAACCTCATAGCTGTTCAGGTATATGAATGAGATAATTGTAAGTCTCTCTGTATAAAGGCATCTGCTAAATGCCATAAATGTTAATAACAGTGATAGTGATAATCAGTATTTGCTCAGTGGTTAAGATGTTGGTCAGAAGGTCATGAGATCAAATCCTAACACTTCAAAGCTGCCACTTTTGGGCCCCTGAGAAAGACGGCGTAAGTAGAAAAGAAGTTCCTCATCTGGCGCCATTTCATTTTGAACTTTCGGGAAAAAGTTGTAGAAAGATTTGGTCACGTTTTCCTTTCAGTAACCATGCAAACTTTTGCACTCGAAAAAATCATAATGTGACATAATGTGACTAATGAATGAGGATTCACCATTCTTCATTTTTAATGCCTCTCCTGCTTTAATCGATCAGGTACTGGGCCTCTTTGAGGAACCTGGTGGTGTCTTTGATGAGCTCCATGAAGTCCATCATCAGCCTCCTTTTCCTGCTCTTCCTGTTCATTGTGGTGTTCGCTCTGCTCGGGATGCAGCTGTTTGGTGGCAGGTAAGATCCATATGTGCGGTGTGAAGAAACAAACTATAAATTTCAGTGACAATTTAGAACAGTTTATACATTTCATGCGAATCCATCCGTTAAATAAAAAAGAAAGAAAAACAGCATCTGCTTTAGCTTCATTTTTGAATTATGTAAAGAATTGAATGTATTTCCAAACAGCCCATGAAGCTACTGAACAACTCAAGAACTTGGATGGATTTGAACTGTAATTAATATAAACGATGATGGAACTGTAATGAATGGACATTAGGTGATAAGGATGAGTTTCCTTTTAGAGTTTGGTTCCTCTAAATGTTTCTTCCCCGTACCATCTTAAGGAGCTCACTGACTCACTCATAAGGGATTTGTATTTATACTGTGCTCAAAGCAGCTTTACAGAGATAAATCGGTAATGAAATAATGGTTAAGTTTGTTTCGTAGAATTGTAAAGTTGTTCCTAATGAGCAGAATAGTGGTGACTGTGGCAGGGAACCCTGAGAGGAACCAGAGTCAAAAGAAAACCCGTCCTCATCTAGTTGGCACCGAATGTCCATTCGTTACAGTTCAATTTAATGCCCTAAATACACTATATTACCAAACGTTTGTGGACACGACCTTTTCCTGCCATATGTGGTTCTTCTCTAAACTGTTACCACAAAGTTGGAGGCACACAATTGTATAAAACATTCATTCATTTGATCTTTAAAACCCAAACCTGTTCCAACATGGCAATGTCTCTGTGCACAAAGTGAGTTCTATGAAGATATTGTTTACATGGTTTGGAGAGGAAGATCTCTGCTATAGAGCTCTGATTTGCTACTAAACATCTTTGGGATAAATGTGAACGCTGACTGCATTTCAGGCCTCCTCACCTCACCTACATCAGTACTTAACTTTATTTACACCCTTGTGGCTGATGAACACAAATATCAATAAGCTCACAGCAAAATCTAGAGGAACACCTTCTAAGAAGAGTAGAGAGACTTATAAGAGCAAATTGGGACTAAATGTGGACTGCGATGCTCAAAAAGCACATACCGTACTTATGACCAGGTGTCCGCAAACTTTTGGCAATATCGTTTATGTCAAGAAAAAATCCACATGAGATGACTAGATCCAGTTTTTCTTCAGGTTTCACAACTGTGTAAATTTTCACCGGTTGTTTTTAATCTGAAAACGTTGTTTATTATTTGTATTCATGTTTTGTTCATCAGGTTCATCTTTAAAGATTACACTCCTGCCAACTTCGATACGTTTCCAGCTGCTATCATGACGGTTTTTCAGGTCAGTGCCAGATAGCAGCGACGAGACGAGACGAGACGAGACTGGACGAGACGAGACGAGACGCTTTCATTGTTCCATTCACACTATATTTATCCATTTATGACTTTTTGATTTTTAATGTCTTGTTTGCTTTAAACTGCAGATTCTGACGGGTGAAGACTGGAACGAGGTGATGTATAACGGGATCCGCTCTCAGGGAGGGGTACAGTACGGCATGTGGTCGTCCATCTACTTCATTGTGCTCACGCTGATTGGTAATTGTATCCTTTAGATGTTTAGGAGAATGAAATCAGGTGCAATTTGTTCAGCTATGACTTAAAAAACTGTTACAGAAGCCCGGAAAGGCATGTATACTGATGTAACATGTCTTCATTTTATTTTCTTTAAAATGACTCATTTTAACTTTTACTCTTGGCCCTACAATTTTATTTTATTTTTTTAGAACATCATGAGGCCAATAAATCGTAAACTTTAAACGTGCTAGTTGCATTGTTTTAAATATATGCATAAATATATTTATTTATGCATATGGTGTCTAGACTATGGTGTCAATTTCAAAGTTTGTGGACACCTGGCCATAAGACTGCTATGTGCTTTTTGGATGTTCAATATAACATTTAGTCCCAATTTGCTGTTATAATAACCTCCATTCTTCTGGGAAGATGTGTCACTGGATTTTGTTAGCGTGCGGTCAGTGTTCTAATATCATCCCAAAGGTGTTCATCCCAAAGGTGTTCCACTCCAACCCATGCTAAGCACATTGTCATGGAGCTGGCTTTTGTGCACAGGGGTATTGTCATGCTGGAACAGATTTGGGTCTCCTACTTAACAGTTTGGGAAAGAACTCCATATTGCTGGGAAGGTCAGGTGTCCCGATATAGTGTAACTAACAAATATGGCCACTATGATGTGTCTAAGCAAGGCCAGAAAGTAAGGAATGCATGGCCAAGGAACTCTATGCATGATGATCCCACCACTATGCTTCACTGTAAGAACCTAAAAACACACGCTACAATTCCCATCAGCCACTTCACCAAGGGTTTGTTTTCCTACTTGATTCACATTTCCCCATAATAAGTGCTTCACTATTCACTTCACTCTTGGTCTTTGGGTTTGTTGTTGTTTATGGTTGTTATTGTGATCCTCATTCCACGGTTCAAGTCATGGCATTTGTCTTTTTGTCTCATCATTTTGTGTTTGGTTTTTCTTGAGTTTATTGTGTACCCTTTACACTTTACTGGAATCTGCCTTCACCCTACATTACATCCCACTAAAAATGGGAAATAGCTCATTTCCCATTCATGAAGGTAAAATAAAGTTATAATGCAATATAATATACACAACACTCCTAAAGGCTAATTTGTTAGATTCCCAATACAGGTACAGTCTGTTGTATGGGTTTTATTTAAATACATTTTGCGGAATTTCTTTTTATTTATGAGCGGATAAAAACCTAGCAACTGTCAAGCAAACAGCGGTCCCCAATCAGATCAACAGCAAGCACAACATTTTGAGAGGAAGAAATGATGGAAGAAACTCCTGACTCAAACTCACCACAACACACATGTCCTTATTTGTGTGATTCTTTTCTGAAGTAAAAGAAGGTTTTGGGATCAGGATTATTGTAATAGACATCAATCAGTGTTTGAGTCATTAATATTATATTTATGAATAGATTGCTGTGCTGAGAGTCACATTAAAGTCTTTTCACAGTTGATTACGTCTACTTTATCTCTAACTTTTATGTTTTGTGTATTTAATCAGTGGTTTACATGTATGTAAGGTTCATTTTTTTATATCTCTGAAACTGACCAATACCATATCTGGAACATACATCTTCTGGCAACATCACTTCAAATCCAGGAATTTTATCCCATTCCCATAATAGTTAAAGAATACAGCAGTTATGGATGTAAAAGATTTACCACACTCCTTGACTACAATTCGACCAGACACACTGCTGAATGTCTTCTTGGCCATCGCTGTGGATAATCTCGCCAATGCCCAGGAGCTTACAAAGGTACATGAGGTCCTATAGTTTCAATTTATATTATATGCATAAACATTCAACTGACACATAATCCAATAAATCTTACTATATTAAAAGGATGAAGAGGAGGAAGAAGCGTTTTTCAACCAGCGCTACAAGGGCCGGGAGTTTGGCCTCTCTGAGTAAGTTTATGACTCCTGTCAGTAAGTTTATGCCTCATGCTCTTTGTATTTCCCAGATATACTGCACATTAGCTGCAACTAGCTGGCAGGAGTTAGCATGATGAGCGAATGCAGTGTTATTCTTAAAGTTCTTGTGATCAAACTGTTACGACCCTCTACATACAGCCTAGCATCATTTATTAATGTGCCATCCGTCTGTCACTTTTCGAGTAAGTCTTGTAGAACGTTCCTTGCCGATCGTAAATTGCAAGATAATGGACGTCTAGCATGGTGTGTCTGTTCAGCATTGTTGAGGTGTCATGGAATTGAAATAGGACGGGTGTTTTAAAAATTCAGTTACAATATGGACCACATACGGAAAATATACAACTATATTAAAAAAATTTCCAATCGCGTGAAAATTTGTGCATACAGCGTATTTAACATTGCCGTAATTGATACTTGCATAAAAACTATATCTGGAGAGAGCTTTTCCCATTCTAGATGCTTTTATACTGTATAAAAAGTCCAATTTGGTACAACTCAAATGTTATTTTGACGTGCGAATCTTAGTTTTCAGAGTATTTCAGGGACAAACTTACTCTAATAAAAAAAACATTTATTTTTATCACCACATTATCTGGGTAAAGCTGCTTTGAGACAATGTTCATTGTTAAAAGCGCAAATAAATATGAATTGAATTGAATATTTTGTGCTTAGGGTTAGTGTCCATAAACATTGTGTGCTATCCTTCTTTACTGCATTTCCTCCAATGCCTCACTATAACTGCTTGGTGTTTTCACACTTAATAGGAGAAACTTTAAGCTTCTCAATTTAATGCAGTTTTTTAGCATTTCTTTAGCCATTATTAATAAACCCGAGTAAAGTACTGAATGCTTGTATTCACTGTTTGCTTCTGTGAGTAGAAAAATCTCTTCAATATGATCTAAAATGGACTAAAGTCTTAATTCATTCAGAAGGTCTGCAGTGATTCATTGAGAGAATTCTAAGCAAGGGTGAATGGCAGGCACAAATATTTACACCCTGAGTTAAGATTATAATGAAAAGAGGCGAGAGTGCTGTATTGACAGTTATACGCTAATTAACACGGATTTTAGACTGATGAAACAAACTTCGGCAAATCAAAGCATTTTTATTTCATATGCACTGATTAAATTCTGTATTTAAAATAATAATAAAATAAATCAATCAATCAATAAATAAATGATTGGGCAGAATGGAAGAGTTTTTTTTTTTTTTTTAAAGAATGAAATTTTTTTTTACCAATTTCTGATCAAATGCAATGTTGTAGAAGGTCTGTGCTACTTTTCCAACAGAGGCTAAGGCTGAGAGTGAATACATAATCCAAAATAATTGAAGTTGTTTGGACAAAAATTGTGTATATAAATAGGATAGTACGGTTATTAGCTTTAATGCTACAGAATGAATGAATGATAGAATAGAGAAGACACAACACTGGTGATTAATGGTGATAGGGAAACTACAATTACAGAGGAAGGTGAACATGGACAGTGGCAAAAGAAATGAACCTAAGAAAAAGGGACTAAAATTAGCACTGTAATTAGCTTAGTTGGCTAGCCTAACTAACAAACAGCCAAACAAGACTAGCTGACTAAAGTAGTCTATGCTAACAAAACACAACCAACAAGGGTCGACAAGAGCCGAAATAAGATGACATTAGGGGCTGTAGGGTGCTGATTATCTTCAGGTTCTTGTCTCCTGTGTGGTACATTTGGTGCACATGGTGCACTGTCTGTCTGTACTGTTTTTTGTCTGCACTGTTTGCACTAGTTTGCACTCGATGCACTTTATGTAGCTTGTGTTGTAGCTCTATGTTGTTTGTTTGTTGTTGTTTAGTGTAGCACCAGGGTTCCAGAGGAACGTTGTCTCGTTTTTACTGTGTACTGTGTACCACTGTGTATAGTAGAAATTACAATAAAAGCCTCTTGACTTGACATTTCTGGTCATGATTTAATTGAGATTGACAGAGGGCTCCACCTATAGCAGGACGGCATTTACCTGGAACAGTCTATAGAACAAGATAATTGTTATCAATCATTCCCGAAATAGTTGTTTTTTAATAAATGTGAAAAAAATATGTTTTTACCAAGAGGTTATCCAGAAACCAGAAGTATTCTGTCCTTGCTAAATTTAAATGTAAAATAAATGTTGGGTTTTTTTTGTTTTTCTTCCGGAAAAGTCTCAGATTATCTATAGTTACCATAAAAACAAGTAGGGAGAATAAGCAAATTTAACACCTTCCGACCAATCAGAATCAAGAATTTATAATCGATACATAATAAAGTTTATTAAAGCTGAAGTTTGTGCTGTCTTATTAATAACTAATGCAGGTATAATGTTAGTCAAGGGTTAGGAAGAATATGCTAAAGTTTGCCTGAAGTAACTTTGCATACTTGCATTAAACACGTAAAATGGATTTTAACTATAAAAACGATTAAAAACGACCTGCAGATTATTAGGATCTATAATTGAGGTACCAGAAAAGCCTGATTTCCTGAGCCAAGAATGATGCATGCTTGCCTGCTTGCACTCTTGCATGCTTGTTCCCTTTTACCTCTTGTAATTCAGTAAAGGAAAAAAAAATAAAAATATAAAAAAAAAAAAATCAGTATCAATTTATTGTCCGATCTGCTTTAACCCATGTTCAAACCAAAAAAGTGTGAAATCTCCTCTAACCTGATAATAAATTGTGTTGTCATGCATCTTGGATGATGAAACTCAAACTATTGACCCATGCTTCCAGTAAAACTCTTTGCCTGGTGCATTCAGCACAGCTTAAAGGAGTTAATGCCACAAAATTATGATGCTACTGTACCATTGTATTGTCTTGTCAGTTTATGGTTATGGAGTGACAAAGACCAAACTATCACTGACAGTTAAAAACTATACGACCAGCTTTTCCGAACATCTCAGAAAAGTCAGTACTGTTGTTGCGAGATATTTCAAGTTGTTGCATAAGAAACTGCAGGGCTCTAAGCCTGGCTAGACAGCCATGTGTCCACCGCCTTAGCGACTCATGAGCGCTTTACTCAGGGGGAAATTAAAATTTCGATGTCTTGAGTTTTCTCGATCGACGCAACCCACGTCATTTGGCAGAAAGTATTGCGAGGTTTGTCCGTGCGAGAACTGAAGTTTTTGAAAGAACTAGGAAAAAGGATTACTGGCTTTGAGAATGTGACACTGAAGTTTGGGCTTTTGAAAGCGCTAATAGGAAAGGAACGCAGGGGGCTGAAATGTACAGTACAGTAAACGTGCTATGGAGTGCACTCTGTGTGAGAGAAAGTGCAGTGACATTTCGTGGCTACAGGGATCCTAATGGATTTTTGGCCTCTGGCTTGGATTGAGTCTTGCAGGCTCTTACTGTTGGGTATTTCTAGGATCTGAGACCATCCGGAAGCCGAAAACCAATAGGACAACTTGCTTGTGTGTGTGTGTGTGTGTGTGTGTGTGTGTGTGTGTGTGTGTGGGGTTGCTCTGCTAGACTAAAACATCAGATTGACAGCATAGCTGGTTTAAAAGAAAGTAAGCAAGTGTAGGCCAAATGAAACATCTCAATGATATCTTTAATGAATCTGGTCATTGTTAGTGATCCTGACTTGGTCTTTGTCACTCTGATTGTTTTTTGTCTGTCTGCTGTACAAATACACTAATGGCTTATTTCCAACCAATCATTCATTTGGTCACATGGACAACAAAAGAATGCGTATCAATGTGAGTAACACTGTCTCTCTCTATACCCCTTTTTACCTGTTCCACCTTCCATCTTCCATCTTCATCTTTTTGTCTCATTTCCTCCACTTCTTCTTCAACACGTGCTATTACTCTCAACACACAGTTTATGTGTTTAATTTGTTCTTTTCATTGACTAGCCAAAAATTTTCTAGGGTCTTTCGTTCATTTTTTCTTCCCCTCTCTTTTTGAATGCTTTTTTCTAGCAACTCTGAATTTCTCCAACCCGAAAAAAAAGAACCATTGTTTTGATACTTCTAAGTTTTCTGATTAAACACAAAACACACTTCCTGTGAATGATAGCGATTGGGTACGTGAAACTAATTATTTTTGTGACTAAGTCTGTGTTTTTGTGGAAGCAGACGGAGGCGCAGGCCGTATCTCTACAGAAAACGAGCCATTCACAGAGGCAGGCCGAACCCAGCTGAGGCTGAGGAGGAGACGGTGGGGCCTAAACAGGGTGAGGAGCAGCCTTCTTCTAATGCCTTTGCCAACCGACGTGACAGACGCAACAAGATCAAAATGTCTGTGTGGGAGCAACGTGCCAACCAGCTGCGCAGGCGGCGTCAGATGGCAAGTCGCGAGGTTCTGTTTGACAGCCCTATTGAGGATCCTATGGGCACACCAATGAGTGGCCACCACCAGGCTCACACTCTTGTACCTTCTGCTGAAGCCAGTCCAGCACACCTGCCCGAGTCGCCAATGTCAGTCGTCATGCCTTTACCCGAACCACCCATGTCGATCTCGATTCCACTTCCTGAACCACCTGAATCTGAGCCAGTGTCTCTGATGACCTCTGGGATGGAGGACAGATCCTCAGTCGGGGTTCATCGCTCCAATACAGACAGAAGGCACCGGGTGGCACGCAAGTTCCGGGCTGCTGCAGCAGCAGGTGTCGTGCAGGGTGGCCGACACCGGAGACACAGGCACCGCGAGTCCAGGAGCGAGAATAAAAACACAGACGAAGAGCAGTTTCAGGAAGGCGGAGATGATGCAGAGACTTGCCAGTCTAGACAGAGCTTACTGACGGATGACACTGAGATGATTATCTCCCATCAACCTGACAAGGAACCAAAAAGGTACATTCCTGTCTTTCATCCCGGACAAGCAAATGTTTTTCAGAATAATCTGTCTATGGTTCAGGGTTTTGGTATAACCTGAGTTTTACAAGACTTGGAAGTATCGCACCTTAACTCTGCTATGTTTAATGTTCACAATTTATTTATGTCTAATGTTTACTCTTGCTGTTCACAGTCTTTGCACCTTGGTCCATTAGTTATGACATTTCGTAATGTTGTATACTATGTATGTGGAAGAATGGCAATAAAGCTAAAGTCGAGTCGAGTCGAGTACACCCTGGCCTGAGACACCATGCAAACACATATTCAAGCACAATTTAGCGAAATCAATCCACCACCACTATGTACTGCATTTGTATGGGAGGAGAACACTAAAAAACCCAACAGAACACCCACACCCACATAGAAACAGCCGATACCAGAATAAACTCCACATAGAAAGTAACTGAAGCCAATTCCAGTACATACTGTCTTTGAGTCAATTTGTTTAGTGTAGGCTTCTCTTGAAAACTGTCCATCATTACAGGCCAAGAAAGAACCTGGGGTCAGACATGATACAGCACCCCTGGACCAGAACAAGTTAAGGGCCTCGCTCAAGGGCCCAAGAGTGGCAGCTTGGGCACTGTGTTGCTTGAACCAATCAGTAGCATCCTCACTTTAGTAGGGATTGTTTTTGAAACACTGATTCAAGCACAATTTAAATGATGAAATCAATAAAAAAAAGATATACAGTTGCACACCCATTTGTGTTTGTCCTCTGTGGCTTGCAATGTACAACACCCGTGCTGTTTTCTTTTGTCAGGGACGGTGTGTGTGAGGTTTCAGGGAGATCTGACGTGTCCGAGGGAGAGTCTGGAATTCAGTGTACCTGCACGGCCCTTGGCGAAGAAGGAGAGGCCGAGTTCTGCCCGCAGCACCGGGGAGAAAATACTCCAGAGCATAATTACATCTCAGGGGAAGCCATCGATAATGAGAACAATGCCTGCTATTTAAACCAGGGCGAGTCGATAATGGAAGCGGGCATTATGAAGGAGATGTCTGCGCAGCCACTTTTAGAGTTAACGCCAATGACTGGTAAAGTGATCAGCTACGTCGGATTTGCTATCGTTAACTACGCTGTTTGTTTAGTAATATCAGTTTAATACCTGAGACAAATATTCACGCAAAAAGCCAATGAACCGTGTATACATCCGCTGGATTAAGTAGTTTATTGTCCATGTCTCCAATCTCTAATCTATTGCAGTCAGTTTTAAGGATGTGGAAGCTTCTCACATGGAAAGGACCAGTAGAGACGAGGATGATGACGATGACTTGGATGAAGATGCCCCAACGAAAGCCGCCAAACCCGAAGCACCAGATAGCATGTTCATTTTCAAAAGCAAAAACCCGTAAGCTTTACAACAGTTATAAAGCCATTTATTGTATATTCAATAGCCAATAAATAAATTCAGAAGCCAATAAATAAATAAATAAATAAAAAGTAGAGTAAGTCTTGTTCACACGGATCCGTGTTTGTCTGTAGGATACGGAGAATTTGCCACTATGTAGTGACACTACGCTACTTCGAGATGACCATTCTGCTTGTGATCGTGGCTAGCAGCATCGCTCTGGCTGCAGAGGACCCTGTGAGCACCAACTCTGAGCGCAACCGGGTAAAAAATTAAACTCTTATCCCCTTCAGGAACCCAACTTTGACTAGTAGGAACTTTCATTCATCACACTTTTCCCCCTTTTTTAACATGCAATTTGTACACATTTACATTTACATTTATACCATTCGGGCAGAGACCCTTTTGGGGGTGTGGTGGTGGTGGTGGCGGCGGGGGGTTGGGTGGATGTTGGGTCATGACCTTCTGATCAGCACATAATTTCACATAATTGTTATGTGATTTATTTATTTATCCACCCCTTTTTTAATGAATGAATGTATTTATTTATTAATTAATTAGTCTGTTTGTTCATTTATTTATTTTAAAATGTATTTCAAATTTCTTTTCACATCGTTTATTTTTACACAAATCATTACTTTTTGCATCTGCATTTTTTTTTTACATCATTAGTTTATTTTCAGGACTGATGCTTTATTTATTTGTATTTTTTTAATAAAAATTATATTTTTAATTAAAAATAAAATAGATATATTTGTTTTCTACCAATTTTTTCCATGATTCATTCATTTATTAATTTTCCATTATTTTCTCATTTGCTCAACTATGCATCTTAGTTAAAAAAGATAAACTGTGCAAAAGCATGTCCTGGGCTAATTATTGAATTTTCTCTCCGTGCAGGTACTTCGTTACTTCGATTACGTGTTCACGGGCGTGTTTACATTCGAAATGATCATAAAGGTATGTACTGTAATGTAAAGAAAGAAAGAAAGAAAGAAAGAAAGAAAGAAAGAAAGAAAGAAAGAAAGAAAGAAAGAAAGAAAGAAAGAAAGAAAGAAATCTTGTCACATTTACAACATAGAGAAATTCTTATTTGCATATCCCAGTGATGTTAGGAAACTGGGGTCAGACATGATACAGCACCCCTGGACCAGAACAAGTTAAGGGCCTTGCTCAAGGGCCCGAGAGTGGCAGCTTGGCCACTGTGGGGCTTGAACCAATGAAAACGCTTCATTTACTTAGTGTTCATATTTGTTAGATGATCGACCAGGGCCTCATTCTTCATGATGGCTCCTATTTCCGAGACTTGTGGAACATCCTAGACTTCATCGTGGTGGTTGGAGCTCTCATTGCCTTCGCTCTTACGTGAGTGGATTTCCATGTAGATTACATTGTTGTGTCGATGTCATTCTAGTTAACTGCCTTTTCATATAGTGTAAGGTATTGCCATTAATAATAATGTATTAATAATAATTTCTATTTGTATGGATTTTATAGATATGTTGGAATTATAGGTAGTCAATTTTAAAATTTTACTTTTCATTTGTTTAACTATGAAATATGTCTCTTTCATAATATTTGTAACTGTCAGTCTCTGACTATGGTGTCAGTTTAAAAAAAATTGCAATAAAATATCACTCTTTCACAGGTTATGAGAAAGAAAGAATATACACTACATGGACAAAAGTTTGTGGACAACTGGGCATTAGATTCATATATGATTTTTGAACATCCCATTTCACATTTAGTATCAATTTGCCATCATTATACCTTTCACTCTTCTAGGAAGATGTTCCACTAGATTTTTGAGTGTGTTTGTGGAGATTTGGTAGTCAAGTCTGGTACTGGTATTCAATACGTTTGGAGCTCTATAACAGGAGATCTTCCACTCAAAATCATGCAAATCATAACTTCATGGTGCTGGCTTAGTGCTCAGGAACACATATGGCTGGAAAAGTCAGCTGTCCCAATACTTTTGTCCAAAAAGTGTAAAAATCGGGAAAAAAAACATTTGTTCGATGCGTCACTGCAGTGTTTTCCTGTTTTTTTAAATCTCGTTCTTGCTGTAAATGTCTTCTTTTTCTCTGTCGTCCCTCTTTCTCTATGTTTTCTCTGTGGACTGTCTCATTGTGGCTGCCAGGAATGTTATGGGGTAAAGCCACACACTTCTCTTTCATATCTTTTTTGTATCAAGACACATTATTTCTGACAGGAACATTCACGTGTGCAGCCTTTGTGTAGTGTTTTGTCATTTTGAAAGCTTTTGTTCATAGGGTTAAGTTTATCTAAAAGATGCAAAGTGTACACTATGTTCAAACTTGTGTATGTTATTTCCTATTGAAAATGTGATCAAATTGTGGTGTCATAGTTTTTCCTATTTCCCAGAATATCTTTATGACATGGGCAAAAAATGGAGTTAGGAATGTATCCATATTTTCTAATTCCACTGTCGCTCTATTTAAACACACCAATTCCAAACAAGTTGTAAAGGCAGTGATGTGCAAATCTCATAAACCCATATTTTATTCACAACAGAACATAGAAAACATATCGAATGTTGAAACTGAGGAAATATAACATTTTAAGGAAAAAAATAAGGTCATTTTGAATATGATAGCTGCAACACTAGACTATTCACCAACTGAAAACATTTGGGGCAACATGAAACAAAAAATACAACAAAGAAAACCCAGAACTGTTTAGAAGCTAAAATCTTGTATCCGACGCATATTGGGACATTATTATTCTACCAAAACTTCAGCAACTGCTCTCCTCAGTTCCCTGATATATACAGACAAAAGACGCGATACTACTCAGACATGGCCCCGTCCCAAATTGAGACCTGTTGAGGCTTGTTTGAGACGTGTTGCAGACATCAAATTCAAAATAATCTTAATTTTTTCTTAATACTGTATATATTCCCAGTTTAAACATTTGATATGTTTTTTTCTGTTTTATTTTGAATAGAGTATGGATTTATGAGATTTGCAAATCATTGCTTTCTGTTTTTATATACATTTTACCCAGTCCCAACTTTTTTTGGAATTGGGTTTGAAAATATTAATGAGAAATAGTATAGCACTGTGATTCCAAGGTAACTGTGCTTACAAGTAAATTAGAATGTCAGTGTTGTATACAAGTGAACATTTATTGGCTACGATGTTGCCTATTAATATAACGTGTGTATGTGTGTGTGTTTATCATGGGCTTTATTTGGACAAATCTAAAAGTCAGAGCCATAGCTGGTCAATGCCCAGGGAAACAGCATTAAATGAGGATAATCCAAAATCGATAATAACATGGGCAAAAGTCAAGAAACCAAAATAAATGCATGATGGAAGATCAGGCTCATGGCTGCACAGTGCTATTGGCAAGAATTTGCAACGATACCGAGACCCAACAGGGAATAAATCAAAAATAACACTTGACACGGAAAACACTTGTGAAAAAAATTTATAATAAAATGAGAGTGGCAGAGACATGCAAAACACAAGGAATAGCTAATGCTGGCAATCTGTTGTTTTATGTCTTTTTACATTAAGGTGTCTTTAGAACAGAGGGAGATTTTTATTTATTGTATTAATGCCAAGAAAGAAAGAAAAGGGAGCTGCTATAATGCAAGTGATAACAGGAACTCCTTTTTTTTAATACAACAAATCCACAACCTTATATAACACTATAATAATATTGTGTCATTATGTATGATGTGTTGTTTATATATATATATATATGACAAATCAGTCAAGGGATGAACTGATGAATAAATTATCTATCTATCTATCTATCTATCTATCTATCTATCTATCTATCTATCTATCTATCTATCTATCTATCTATCTATCTATCTATCTATCTATCTATCTATCAAGGGAGCAAACCAATGGCATGGCGGGGGTGGAGACAAAAAAATATTTACATAGCCATACATGAAAAATACACATTTAGAACATAAAGCAAATGTTAACAGTGATCAACAGTATGAAATATCAATAAAGTATACATTGTATAAGTATAATTTTAAGTAGCATAAGTATAGTTAGTATAAGTATCAGTAGGATAAGTATAAGTAGTATAAGTGCTGTTTGAATGTATGCACGTGTATACGTTTTTTTTATACATACGGTATTCTTCCATCAGTGGAACAAGCAGCACTAAATAAATATAATCCAAAATGAACAATAATAATAATATAGGCGAGAATCAGAAAAACAGAATAAACGTGTAGCTGAAAACAAGGCTCAGGACTGAATTGATAAAAAAGTCACAAAAGGAAATAAATTAGAGACCACAGATTTGATAGAAACATTTAGAGAACAAATCAATTACTTAAGAGAGGCAGGGACATGGAGAATATAGCCAATAGCACATGTAGAAACCAAACTAAGACAAGTTGTGTTGGTCATGCTGGAAAAACTGTCATTTGAAGGTCAGATATTAGCATTGATTCATAACAATCCACTGTAGATTGATGATGCTGTAACTTAATTGGACAGGACCATGTAGTTAAAGTAGAGACTATACACTCTGTAAAATTTTTCTTCAGTAAAAGTACAAAGTATTTCCCTTCAAATGTAATCATGTATCCAAAGTACTATGATATATTATATCTACAATGTTCATATTATCATTTTTGTCACAAGACTCTTTGCTTAATCAAATGAATCTTCTTTTCAACTACTTTAAAAAGTAGTTGAACTGCAGTTGAACTGATGCTGAACTGTATGTTGGTGCTAAGTAGATACCGCCAAGTTAATCAAAACACGTTTAAAACAGGAAGCACACAAACCAGTTTCTTCATTTACCAATAATAGGGTTATCTGATGAGTCCACTGCATGAACACTGATACCATTATAAAGATCTAAAAACCATGAAACATCAATGAACAGAAGTTATTCTTGAGGCTCTACCCTGATTGGTGGCTTGCTGTGTGCTTATCCTGCTGAAGTGTTTATCCACTCATATATAAAAAGGAATGACTGATTTTGCTAAATATAGTTAAGTAAAAATTTATTTTTTGTCTTTGAAATGTAGGAAAGTTAAAGTCAAAATTTTCCTAAATAAAAAACACTTTAGTAAAGTACAGATACGTAACAAAAAAAAGAAAAAAGCTGCTAAAGTACAGTAACAAATAACATTTACTTCATTATTGTCCACCTCTGCTTATTGTCTTATATTTCATAGTGTAATTGCTTATTATTTAATTATCACTATATACTATAATATTATATTATATAAGGTAAAAAGATGAGAACTCTAGGTGGCGCTACACATGATACAACAGACAAAGTGTTGTGCATGAGATTTAAGTCCGACTGATGTAAGGTTTTTTTCAATGCAGAAACAACAAAGGTAGAGACATCAAGACTATTAAGTCTCTGCGGGTTCTGAGGGTTCTCCGGCCTCTCAAGACCATCAAAAGGCTCCCGAAGCTGAAGGTACGGGTGTGGTTCAGCCCAGGATTTATTTTTACGCTGACTTTTTTCAAGTTTTAGTACATTGGCCTATAAAGTGTGTTCGGTTGTGTATTTTTGAACATGTGACTAAATTCACTGACTTTTCATAGTTATATGCATAGCTTTGAAATGTTGTTTTTTTTTTCAGGCCGTGTTCGATTGTGTGGTGACGTCTCTGAAGAACGTCTTCAACATCCTCATTGTCTACAAGCTCTTCATGTTCATCTTTGCCGTCATTGCAGTTCAGCTGTTCAAAGGGAAGTTCTTCTATTGTACAGACGGCTCCATGGGCACACAGAGAGAATGCCAGTAAATACCACACACACACACACACACACACACACACACACACACACACACAGTATATAAATGTATACTGCCATATGAAGCTAAAAATATCAAACCTAACTTGTCGACATTGTAAAAAGGCCCATACATTCCACAAAATTCCTTTTCTTTTGTTTATTCGTTTGACAAAAATAGTTTTTCTGGGTTTTAAGAAAAAGTTAGCATCATTAAAACTGTATTTATGTGTATGTATTTTAATCTAGTAACGATAAGTTTGGAATTTAACCATCTGCTGAGAAAGTACAAGAGATTCTTGTGTGACAAACATGTTCATCCTACACACACACTCTCGGCAGTTAACCCGAGCATTTGGATTCGCCTTAGTAAAGAATATATGAAGTAGGGAATTAAAGGAAATGTGGCACATCACTGTACATTTTCTGGCATTTGGTCAGATGACCTTAGAATTAAGCGGCTGAGGGTTAAGGGCCTTGTTAAAGGGCCCAGCAGTGGCATCTAGGTGGTGCTGGGATTTGAACTCCTGACCTTCTGGGCCAAAGATTTATCTCTCTACATTCATAAGACTATATGACACTTTACACACGTAAAGACCTTTTCTTTAAAAAACAAAAATAAAGTCTGATTGTTGCAAAGTGCTTGCACTGGAGACTCCTTCCAAAGTTGAACGAAATATTCAAAGAAAATATGACTATATCTTTTACATATAGCATTTGCCAGATTCCCTTATCCAAAGCAACATATATATATTTCACATAGACAACTGAGCAGCTATGGGATTAAGGGCCTTGCTCAAGGGACCATAAATAGCAGCTTGGTGTGGCTGGGATCTGGTTGTTTTTACGGCATGTCAGCCTTTCCGGGTGGTACTACAGAATGTTATATGTAAATGTTAAAGCTCGGGCAACTGCTAGTGCTTTAGAAAGCTGTCCGAGTTACAGAAAATGACTCGACACCATCTGACCAATTGTAATGAAGAACTCAATTCAATCACTGTGGTATAATGTTCTCAGGTCATGTCTATAATTGTAACACAGCATAAGCATATAAATCTTATGTATATATATATATATATATATATATATATATATATATATATATATATATATATATATATATATTCCCATTGAGTTGTATTTCCACGCTTCACCACTAGAGGCAGACATACATTTTCAAAAGTAGTTCTGTTGACAAAAAAGTACTTTATTTATCTAAGTTTACACAATATCACCTTCAAAATAGTCCCCTTGCACAGCAATACAGTGCTCCCTGCGTTCTTGCCACTTCTGGAACGTGTCCTTGAAGCGTGTTGAGCATCTTCTGCAATTCGTGCTGGATCTCCTCAACGGTGTCGAAACTGTGAATTTTGAGCTGGATCTTCAACTTTGGAAAGAGTGCGAAATCCGCAGGAGGAAAATCCGGCAAACAGGGTGGTTGCGGAAGTGAGATCATGTTGTTTACGGCAAGAAACTCACATGTGAAGAGAGCTCAGAGAGGTGACGCGCTTCAAGGACACTGACTCATAAAGAGCCGTGCTCCCTGTGACTATGCGTGCAGCCTTGTGCTGCCACCTGTTGATGTGTTAAAAAACTAGTCTTAAAACTTTTTGCTACCACCTTGTGTATATATATATATATATATATATATATAAGATAAATATCTGGCTGTTAGGTGGGCACTACTCAATCGTAATGCACGACGTGGAGGCGAAGAACTGCCTGACCTGAAGAGGCGTGCATTATAATTGTAAAATGTTGGCAAGTGACCAAGGTGTAGGATTTTCCACGGTTGCACATACATTAAAATTATTTTGTATTGTATATGTGAATTATTTCACTTATACCATGGTCACTTGCCAGCACTAACCGCTGTCTTGATGTTTTGCAATGCAAAACTTAATAGAAATTATGATCTTTTTTTGTTAGTTATTTTCTTCATGGGTCATTAGATCTAGACTTTTTCTCTAAATCATTCACAGAGAGAGACAAAGAGAGAGAAATTAATTACCTGCGTCTGTGCAGTGTCTCTACTAATAATGAAGCTTTCAGACATGCAAAAAAAATCCATTTAGCTCAGTAAGATAATCAAGATAATTAGTCTCACTCTGTATGCAACTAATACTATGGTATATATTTATATATATGGTATTTGACGGATGCCCTTATCCAGAGCGACTGACAATCATCTCATTTATACAGCAGTTGTTAAGGGTCAAGGGCCTGAATCCAGGAATTTAAACTCACAATCTTCTGATCAGAAGACCAACATCTGGACCACCGATCTACCACTTCCCACATTGGGCATTCATTTAGTAGTGGAACTGACAGGAGCTGCCTGTTCTTGTGGTGTCATACAACGACACTCTGGGTACGGTTCAGACCTCCAAGTCTCACAAAACCAATAGACTAATTGAAAATAATTAAAAACACTCATGCCAGTGAACAAATACTCATTAACCCAGTAAATGAGGAAAGCAGTATAGAGTTTATTGAGATCAGTTCATTAGGACTTCCATTTATTTGCCTTGTTGCAAAATCATTGATTGTCCTTGTTAAAAAAATCATCTGACTTTATACACTTGTGCCTCTGTTGCCCCTCATTTATTCATCCTTCTCTATCCCAAGTTTCATTGTGTTTTTTATTCTTTTTCTTTTTGAATTCCCTTCTTTTTGATATCCCTTCTTTACCTGTTTTTTCCCCTTTCTAGGATGATTATATTTACACCTATAAGCAAAGCAGAATACAGTATTCAGACTGATCATGGTATAAATGGATATATAGCACATGGTTATGGACAAGACTTGAAACCACTGAGCTGCTACTTCCAGCACTGCAGTTGCGATTGTTCAAATTCATACCTTGAAGCCAATCAGAATCCAGTATTGAGACACACCATTGTCCTCTAATGCTATATGTCCATTATTCTAATATCAAGAACAGGTAGTCTCAGAGGTAAAACAGTTCGACTTACGATTTTGCGTTCTTACGATGATGATAGCGATACGACAAAATTGTAAACATATTTGAAGTTTCGCACAGTAGGCGAACGTAGCAGCGTATACGGTACAAAACATTGGGGCGCTGTCTACAGAGTTCAGTTTTCTGTGTTAGAAAGTGGTTTTTTCTGTTTTTTGTTGTGTTTCAAAGCCTAATTATAGCTTTTTTATTATTATAATTATTACGGACACTGAAATAGAATCAGCTACAGATGTGCTTCTTCCACCACTTTTTATCTAGTTTCGCCCTCCACTTGTGAACCACACACACACACACACACACACACACACACACACACACACACACACACACACACACACACACACACACACACACACACACACACACATATATATATATATATATATATATATATATATATATATATATATATATATATATACTGTAAACTTCATACAGTACTGTAAAATATGCTCATATGGACAATCCTGCAAGACTTAATATATACGATTAATGTTATTGGCAGGACTTTTCAAGGATACAGAGACTCAATAAAAAGAATATTAAAAACCCCATCATGTCCTTGACACATGAACCGATGACATGAGAGGGGTGGAGTTATGGAAAGCCTAAACAATAGCATGTGTAGTACACAGAACAATTGCATGCAGTGTTTGTCATGCTAAAAAAAGGTTGTTTTGACAAGGAAGTGTCGTTAGGACAAAGATTTGTGCTTAGCTGTTTATTAACATGACAAGTTGGATTTCCATCTCATGAATGGCAATAAAGAGAAAAAAATAAGGGCTGTTTAGAGGAGCTTTAATAAGGGAAGAACAGGAACAAACTGGTTTGGAATACAGACCACCTTCCAGCCAATCAGAATCAAGTGTAAAGACTGGCAAAAATATTCAGACTTGATAATATTATATATATTATATAAGGGCTGTCAAAATTAATGCGTTAATGCAAATTATTTTTGTAAAAAATATATAAATAAATAAATATAAAGAGGCTAAATTAAAATCTGCTCAACACATTTATTCACGCCATCCTTTCTATGCTCAGATATAAAAAAAAATAATTAAATATACTCACTAAACATGTTCCTTCAGCTCCAGGTTCAGCTCCTGTCTTTTACTCAATGCCACTGTCTCTAATCCATACAACATTGCAGGTCTCACTACAGTCCTATAAACTTTTCCTTTCACTCTTGCAGATACCCTTCTACCACAAATCACTCCTGTCACTCTTCTCCACCCACTCCACCCTGCCTGCACTCTTTTCTTCACTTCTCTAACACACTCTCCATTACTTTGCACTGTTGACCCCAGGTACCTGAACTCCTCCACCTTTACTATCTCTTCTCCCTGCAACCGCACCACTCCACTGCCCTCCCTCTAATTCACACACATGTACTCTGTCTTACTCCTATTGAATTTCATTCCCCTTCTCTCCAGCACGTACCTTCACCTCTCCAGGCTCTTCTCAACCTGCTCTCTACTCTCACCACAAATCACAATATCATCCGCAAATATCATAGTCCACAGAGACTCCTGTTTGAACTTGTCCGTCAACCTGTCCATCACCACTGAAAACAGGAAAGGGCTCAGAGCTGATCCTTGATGCAGTCCAACCTCCACCTTGAACCAGTCTGCCGTTCCTACTGCACACTTCACTGCTGTCACACTGTCCTCATACATGTCCTGCACCACCCTCACATACTTCTCTTACACACCTGACTTCCTCATACAATACCACAACTCCTCTCTCGGCACCCTGTCGTACGCGTTCTCTAAATCCACAAACACACAATGCAATTTACTATATATATATATATATATATATATATATATATATATATATATATATATATATATATATATATAGGAATGTTAATTGATATATAAGAGTGTATGCGTTACTTCATATCGGCCCTGTGTGTGTGTGTTCAGAGGCTACTACATCGATTACGGGCGGGACAGGAAGGAGGTGAAGAAGCGTGAGTGGAAAAGACACGAGTTCCACTATGATAACGTGATGTGGGCGCTGCTCACGCTCTTCACCGTGTCCACAGGAGAAGGCTGGCCACAGTACGTACACACTCACTCCACCCACCAGCTCTAGCGCACATGAGCTCATCTCCTAGCTACGGCTTTACAGCAAAAGAAAACATCATTCTGGGCGTCCTGCCATCGTGGTCTCATCATCCTAAACTCTCAAGATGTTTGGAGGTTTTTTTTTCTATTTCATTTTTCTGTTCACAGATTCAGAGAATAAGATGAATAATAATTCTCCTTTATTAATTGATCAGAAAACAAGTTTTGTGGGTGAGCGTTCGCTTAGTGTTCATTAGGCATTTGTAACTCCTGTATAAAGAACACATTTTGTGGACAAAGTTTGTGGAAACCTGGCAATGAGATTCTTCTTTTTGAACATCTCGTTCCACATGTAGTTCCCGTTTGCTGTTATAATAATCTTCACTCTTCTGGGAAGATGTTCCACCAGATTTCTTTTGGAGATTTACAATTCATCATTCAAGTGGTCAATAGTAGATGCATATATTTGTCATATGCACATTACAGCACAGTGAAATTGACCAAATGTCCCAGCACATTTGAAAGCTAGGGTCAGAGCTCAGGGTCAGACACCCTGGAGCACCCAGCAACCATGGAGCAGAAAGCGTTACGAGCCTTGCACAAGGGCCCAACAGTGGCAGCTTAGCAGTTCTCAGGCTTGAACCTTCAAACTCCTGATCCAGAAGTAACGCAGTTGGTTTGATATCAGAGCTTTATTGCAGTTCACTCAAGATCTTCCACTCTACCCCATGTAAAGCATATGTTCATGAATCTGGCTTTATGCACAGGAACATTGTCATGCTGGAACAGTTTTGGTTCAACTAGTTCAAGTGAAGAGAAAATTCCATGCTATCACATCCAAAGACGTCCTATACAATTGTGTGCCTCCAAGTTTGTGGTAACAATTTGGGAAAGAACCAAATATGGCTGGAAAAGTCAAGTGTTCCAATAATTTTGCCCATATCGTGTATTTTCTTTAGGAGATTTTACTTTAAAGGTTTAGATATTTTCCTTTTTTTCGTTGATTGGCACAAATTTGTTTAGATTTGAGACCAATTAAATTGTTGAATTGTTCAGTTCACACTAATTAAAGCATTCATTTTTTATCCCAACATTAAAATTCAATTAACATCAAAATTTACTATTTATATTGCACAGTTTGTATGTAACACACAATCACACACACACACACACCTACAACCAGGATCCTTGAATATGAATATGAAGAAGCTTTTGCGGCTCTATTTCCATTTTATTTACTGATTATCATTCAAATGTAGAACAATAAACATAAAACTTGAACAACTTTAGTGCAATATATTCAGACCATCTGTCACACGCATTGAACAGATAAAACGGAAAATAAATCCATTTTTATTTGTGTTTGTGAGCATGTAATGTAAATGTAAGTACTCGTTTCGGGCATATTGTTTATGAAGATGTTTGCGTGCTGCTCCAGGGTTCTCCAGCACTCCGTAGATGTGACCGAGGAGGATCACGGACCAAGCCGAGGCAACCGCATGGAGATGTCCATTTTCTACGTGGTGTACTTTGTAGTCTTCCCCTTCTTTTTGTCAACATCTTCGTCGCCCTTATCATCATCACATTCCAGGAGCAAGGGGACAAATTGATGGAGGAGTGTAGCCTGGAGAAAAATGAGGTGAGCTTCGATTTTGTACCAATAGCAGTAGCATTTCAAATACTAAAAAATGAAAAACATTCATAAGGATAAATGAGATCAAAAACCTTTAAAAGGTTTAAATTCTGATCCACTATATTGTCAAAAGTTTGTGGACACCTAAGCATAAGATTTGTATGTGCTTTTTGAACATCCTATTCCACATTTAGTCCACATTTACTGATATAATTTACCTCCACCATTCTGGGAAGATGTACCACTAGATTTTGGAGATTTGTGCTCATTGAGCTACAAGGCTGTTAGTAAAGTCAGGTACTGATGGAGGTGAGGTGAGGAGGTCTGGTGTGCAGTCAGTGTTTACATTTATCACAAATGTGTAGCAGAAGATCTTCCATTCCAACCCTAGTAAAGCAGATCTTCAGGGCCTTTGTGCACTGGGTATTGTCATGCTGGACCAGGTTTGGGTCTCCTAGTTCAAGTGAAGGGAACATTTAATGCTACTGCATCCAAAGACTCGTATACAATTGTGTGCCTCCAACTTTGTGGTAACAGTTTTGGGAAAAATAACGCATATGGCTGGAAAAGTCAGGTGTCCCAATACTTTTGTCTATATAATGTATTATGTATTAGGGGACTAGGGTGGTGAAATGAGGAAGTGCAGGAGAGAATAACGAGAAAGAGGAATTGGGATCGACAGAGAGATGAGAAAAGTAGGCAGGAGTACAAGGAGATGCGGCAGCAGGTTAAGAAGGATGTGGCGAAAGCCAAGGAAAAGGCATATAAGGAGTTGTAGGAGAAGTTGGACACAAAGGAAGGAGAAAAGGATTTATTCAGACTGGCTAGAGATGGCAGTGGAGTTTTTTACCAGATACAGTATTAATACATATATAATTACAATACAATTTTTTGCTTTGTATATAAACATATCAGTATGTAATTTAAGAAGCACTAACAAAGCAATGAAACATTTTGTTCTGCTTACCACATTCCCTCCCCGACTGGTTCAGAGAGCCTGCATTGACTTTGCCATCAGCGCCAAGCCTTTTACACGTTACATGCCTCAGAACCGACAGACGCTCCAGTACCGACTCTGGCACTTTGTTGTCTCTCCCTCGTTTGAGTACACAGTCCTGGTCATGATCGCCCTCAACACTGTGGTCCTCATGATGAAGGTAACTATATCGCTATTCTGCAACATCATCCTGTAAAAGCCGCAGCATCTGTTTGTCTTTAATTGGATCTCAAGCTGATTACTATCAGATGTATATAAATGTTTGTTTTTTAAATATGCTCTGTCTATAGCCATCGATGTATTAACTGTATTTGGGTTACAAAGGTGGTGAGAAATATTTTCAACTCGTATAATCACATGAATATAACAGTTTAGACTACAGTGCCTCCGATTACTATGCCATTGCTTTAAAAAAAAAACCAGATAGATAGATAGATAGATAGATAGATAGATAGATAGATAGATAGATAGATAGATAGATAGATAGATAGATAGATAGATAGATAGATAGATAGATTTAATTCTTTGTTCTAATTGGTCAGAAAAGTGTTGATTTACTTTTATTATTTAATTGTTTAAATTTTCAAATTGTATTTGTTTGTTTGTTAGTTCATTATTACTAGTAGTATTTAAAGTTGTAAAAGTAATGATAAAAATGAATGGCTGAAATCTATAGAATTTTGGAATGCAAATATTTTTGGAAATAATTTGGAGAATTTGTAGTGGGGAAAAACAGGCCATGCAAAGAGAAAGAAAGAAAGAAAGAAAGAAAGAAAGAAAGAAAGAAAGAAAGAAAGAAAGAAAGAAAGAAAGAAAGAAAGAAGGATGGATAGAAGGATAGATAGAAGGATTGATAGAAGGAAGGAAGGAGAGAAGGATAGATAGAAAGAAGGAAGGAAGGAAGGAAGGAAGAAGGGAAGGAAAGAAGGATCTAGGGTTATCTTTACGCATTAGATATAGCATTATGCTCAGTGGTGACTGTGTAAATGTGTTTTGGTGTGTCTTGCTGCAGTATCACTCGGCTCCGGCTGCTTATGACATGGTACTGAAGCACCTGAACACTGCCTTCACTGTGCTCTTCTCCATGGAGTGCATCCTCAAAATCATGGCCTTTGGCTTCATGGTGAGTTGATCAGAGATTCCTGTGAATAGCTGGAGTACTCCATGAACCCACACTACACAGAAAGGGTGAACATGAACCAAACACAAGGGTCTGCATATGTCTTGGTTGGTTCTTTGTTGGGTTATGGAGCACCTCGTCCTGGAGGAACATGGGTTTGTTGCACTGTGGACTGTAACAGCTGTATCTGGCTGAAATGGCAATTAGGCTATTTGACATGAATATAAAGTATACAGGTGGCAGTAATGACAATTAAAATACACATATTGATGATATGAGGGGACAATGGGGGACAAAATGGACAAAATACACTACAACAAGCCCAGAATCTGTAATATATCAGTTTTATTGTGACAGTTATTTAGTACATTCGTTACTTGCATTCATTTTCTTTTTATCGCAGAATTATTTCCGTGACACTTGGAACATCTTTGACTTCATCACTGTCCTCGGCAGCATCTCTGAGATCGTTGTAGACTTGCAGGTAAAAAAAAAAAACGAAATAATTTCTGTTTCAAATTTACATTCAAACATTTTTGCAAGCTTCTTTTTTCATCTAAAGCCTGATATAATCAGGTTGTTTCTCTGTTCGTAATTTGTTCCCAATTCTCGATTCTGATTGGTCAGAAGCTGTTGTTTTTAAATGTCATTCTGACTTCGAGAAAAGGCACAACTTTCTATTAAAGAGCTCCTTCATATACAGTATGGTTTCTGTAGTAAAAAAGCCAACCATTCAATAAATTCTCCTCTATGTGTTGTAGTCTGTCAACACGTTTAATATGAGTTTTCTGAAGCTGTTTCGTGCAGCCAGGCTCATTAAGCTCCTCAGGCAGGGATACACCATCCGAATCCTCCTCTGGACCTTCGTCCAGTCCTTCAAGGTAAGTCGCACATGTGACCCAAATCAAAAATCTGTTTGGACGTCTATATATTTATCCAAAAAGTTTCACGAATGCAAGTGAAGGTGTGAATTAATACTGGTTCTGATTTCAGGCATTACCGTACGTGTGTCTGCTCATCGCTATGCTCTTCTTCATTTACGCCATCATCGGCATGCAGGTATGTCATACGTTGAACACCGTAGAACACACTGTAGGATGTGTAGGTGCAGATTAAGATACAAAAGGGTGCATATAATCAATCAATACACTCTAAATATGAGTATTTGATTACAATGGAATTTAAGGGAAAAGCATTGGACTTTGGACACGAAGGTCGTGAGTTTAAATCCCAGCCACATTGAGCTGCCACTCCTGTGTCCTAAACCAGCTACGGCTGCTCAGTTGCACAAATTAGTTAAAATAAATGACGTTGAGAATGGATTTGGACTGTAATTTTTATCAACAGTCTGCTATAATGGCTCAGGACCACAGTTTTGCATTTAAGTGTCCATCACTGAATTGCACACTGAACTGTAATGAATGGACATTCCAAGCCACCCAGATATGGATTGCTTCCCTTTTGAGTCTGGTTTCTCTAAAGCAGAATGCGTGTGTGGGTGCAGGTTTATATTCCAACCAATCAATTTCCACACCTGATAGTCATTGAAAATGACTGGTGTAGACATGCTTGGTTGGAATGAAAACCTGTACCAAAACAGGCCCTTTGTGGAAAAGATTGGACGCCCCTTGGTTTTAAGGTTCCTTCCTGATACCATCTCAGGGAGTTTCAGGAAAAAAAAACATATTTCCTTTTGGCTTTAAAGTGTATACATATACAGTATGATGTGGAAAAAGTGTGTGTGGAGTAAAGGTTCTCTGTAACTCTAAAAACTCTCTCCTCATGAAGGTATGATGCACAGTAGAATGGAACCATGAATTGCATTAATCTTAAAAATATAACTCAAAGATTTTAACTTTCATTAGTTGAGTGCATTTTAGCCGAGGGTTGCAATTTAGCACAGGTACTCTACTTGAAAGTGGTAGCTCAGTGGATAAGTTGTTCTACTTCTGATTGGAGGGTTCATGTTCAAGTAAATCTTTTTCTATAGCGCTTTTTGGAACTATACCAGCTTTACAGAACGTCAGAATTAAAGTGAATTATGTGTATTTATCCGTGATAAGCAGCCTGGGGTGACTGTGGCAAGGAAAAACTCCCAAGATGGATGAGGTTGCAGGTTCATATCCCAGCCACAAGTTCATATTCCAGCACCACCAAGCTGCCACTGCTGGGTTTCATGATCTATTCCCTTAACGCTCAATTGCTCAACTGTATAACTGTTAGATTACTGTTTCTTTGGATAAGGGAGTCCGCCAAATGGCATAAATGTAAATGAATGGTGTACTTCATCCACCAATGTCAGTTCTGCAACAGTGTAATTAAGCTACACACAGCCTAAAGTATTCTCCACTCCCACATGAGTTCCTCTTCAGGAGTAATCGGGGGTCAAGTCATTGTTAACTCTTTATTTGAAAGCTTCCTATTTGCCAATGCTGGAGGATTTACAGAAGACGATATTATGAGTTGACATTAGAGCTTCTATGTTGAATGGAGTCGATGCTTTTGTATTGCAAGTGTGTTTTTATTTTATTCCTTTTTTATTCTTACACTTGGATAGACACTTGGAGAGGAAGGCTTTTATCTTGTCACATGTACATTACAGCAAAGTGTAATTCTTTTTTCACATATCAGAGCAATCATCATGATACAACACATTCGCACCCCACATCGTCACATATCGACGCTGTGGATGTTGCGTCCGACGGCGTCCACATCAGACGCCGAGGGTACCCCCTGCTTTCCGACACAGATGGACGGGACCCCATTTGCGGGTTACGGTTAGGGTTTGGGTTAGGGTTCGGGTTAGGGTTTGGGTAAGGGTTTGGGTTAGGGTAACGGTCATCTTCAGTATTTTTCGAAATTTTAAAATTAATCCTATACACTTATTATGATAGATAATAAATTATTAAGTCCATAGGACAGCGATCTGCATTGAAAAGTGAAGCACAGGGGCTCCCATCCATCTGCGTCGTAAAGCAACGCGAAGGGAGGTACCGTCTCTCTACGTCGAAAAAGCGACGCGCAAGGGGTACCTTTGGCGTCGGATGTGGACGCCGTCGGACACAACGTCCACAGCGTCGATATGTGACGATGTGGGGTGAGAATGCGCTGCATGATATGGTGCCCCGGTTTAAGGGCCCAATAGTGGCAGCTTGGCTATATTGGGGCTTGAACCACTGACCTTCCGTAGTGGCATATCTGATGATTTACAACCATTTGGACCTCAACACACATCTAATTTGATGCTTCCAGACAGAGGGAATGGATTAAAAAATCCACTTTTCATAGATTTCCAGGCAGACAGATGATCTAACAAAAGATCTCCAAACATGACCAACATGTAAGAAGGAAATAATAATGTTAAAAATGAATAATTAGAATAGTCTAATTAAAAATTGAGCGTTCTTCTCTCTTCATTCTTGCGACTTTTCATTACATGAAAATGTCACCTCATGAGTCCTGACATAAGCCTTGCATTAATTCATTAATTAGATCATGACTTATATTAAAGATTCACAGCGATGCTAATGAATGTTTTATAAAGGCCCGGTGCAGGTATCCTTCACATAAGGTGTTACCCAAACCTCTTCTAGTTCTGGTGTTCAGTGCATATGAGATGTGTATTACAGCATCATTGTCATGTGTGTCGTTAAAGGTGTTTGGAAACATTCAGCTGAACGATGAGAGCCATATAAACCAGCACAACAACTTCAAGACGTTTTTTGGCGCTTTGATGCTGCTGTTCAGGTGAGTTTAGAGGATCGGTGTTCGTCTAAATTGTCGAAAATGAAACTTTCACAAACATAAAGATAATCCGGATGAACAAAGAGATGTTACACTTACTGTACTTTTCTTTGGATATATTAGATTTTTTTTATTGGCAAAATAATACTTAAGTAGTCTACTCCACTCCACCCTGCCTGCACTCTTTTCTTCACTTCTCTAACACATTCTCCATTACTTTGCACTGTTGACCCCAGGTACCTGAACTCCTCCACCTTCTCCACCTCTTCTCCCTGCAACCGCACCCCTCCACTGCCCTCCCTCTCATTCACACACATGTACTCTGTCTTACTCCTACTGACTTTCATTCCCTTCTCTCCAGCACATACCTCCACCGCTCCAGGCTCTTCTCAACCTGCTCACTACTTTTACCAAAAATAACAATATCATCCGCAAACATCATAGTCCATGTAGACTCCTGTCTGACCTCATCCGTCAACCTGTCCATCACCACTGCAAACAGGAAAGGGCTCAGAGCCGATCCTTGATGCAGTCCAACTTTCACCTTGAACCAGTCTGTCGTTCCTACTGCACACTTCACTGCTGTCACACTGTCCTCATGCATGTCCTGCACCACCCTCACATACTTCTTTGACACACCTGACTTCCTCTTACAATACCACAACTCCTCTCTCAGCACCCTGTGTACCCAAATATACTGTGTGTATATATACATATGTGTAATAGCAGTAGTATTAAAATAACTAATAAAACTAATAATAATCATCATCATCATCATCAACAATTCTTTGCAAAGGTTATTAATGAAAATAAGAGTGAAGCAAATAAACACTGTCCTTTATATCAGAAGAATCCCAGCATGTCGAGCGTTTAATTACATTTCTATACAATTATTTTGTATATTTATAGAATTTCTTAATTATGTAACGTTTAATCCATGAATTAGCAAATGAGAAGAAATAAATGAGCTTCCATTACTTGATTCCTTTTAAACATCTAATGATTCTTTCCACATTCATCCTAATTCATTTCTAGAACATTTTAATACATATCATCATTAAATATGGAAACACGGAGGGGAAAAAACACTCCAAGAACTTATATTTCGAACAAATGTTTACCCCCTATTGACATAATTGAGTGAGAAGTCCTTTTGAATCATTTAGATCATACTAGGGTTCAGGGTCACATTTTTAAAGTGGTGTACTGATTGTAGATGTACACATGTGTGTTGTTTGCAGGAGTGCAACCGGAGAGTCTTGGCAGGAGATCATGTTGTCTTGTTTGGCCGGTCAGGAGTGTGAGCCTGACCCCTCCATCGCTCCTCCCTTCATCTCTCCAGATCACGAGGGTGGCTGTGGGACAGACTTCGCCTATTTCTACTTCGTCTCCTTCATCTTCTTCAGTTCCTTCTTGGTAAGACCGGACTATTTATATGATACACAGTATTTATAGAATGCTATATAAAAATTCCATAATGATTAATAATGAAGCTGCAAAGCTTAGACTTTCATTCATAAATATGTGTGATAAGAGAACCATGATTGCAAAACAACTAATAGTATTAAAAGCAACAAATATACTGTATATAATGTCCTCTTCTTTTCTTACCTTTGCCATGAGGTTTGGTTCTTTATTGTGTTACTAACACTCCTGTGGATGAATGAAATCGCACAAATCTCCACAAGTACACTAATGGAACATCTTCCCAGAAAAGTGGAGGTTATTATAAGAGAAAGATGGTGATTAAATGTGAAATGGGGGGTTCCTAAAGAACAGATTGTCAGGTGTCCGCAAACCTTGGTTTATGTTTCGTATGTCAAGCTATTGCCATGACAAGAAGATCTAGACCCTCAAATATACTATATAGTATATTATGGGCAATATTTTGTTATGGTTAAATATCTTTGCACGAATGTATATAACTGCCCACACTGGTGTAGAAAATAGAGACATTACTGAATTATGAAATATAACAGCCAATCAGATTCCAGTACTCAAGTACATGCTAATAAACTTTATGTTACCATGGCGGAAATGGATTAGAAATAGTTGCAATTCTTAGAACATGTGATAAAAAATGTGAGGCTTTTCTTGATTAAAGTAAATGGGAAGAAACTTTTTTATTACTTTGTTCAATGGAAACTTTACTACAACTTTTTGGCCTGTAAAAATGCACTACAGTTGGCATGAACAATTATGCATTTAAGTTCCCATCAATAAACAGGTCACTGAACAGCACACCTCAACAATGATAAGTAAAATTATACTGAATAGCCATTCTGTGGCACCCAGATGACTATGGGTTCTCTTTTGAATCTGGTTCCTCTCCACGTTTCTTCCTCATACCATCTCAGGGAATTTTTCCTTCCTACAGTCACCACCGACTCATTCATTAGGGATAAACTTATGAGTTCAACTGTAATTATGTCATTTTTGTGCAAATTTGAAAAAAAAAAAACATTATTCCTGACCTTTAATTTAACAAGTTAACAATTACTAGTGTCATAAGCACAGAACCAGTAAAACCAATGACTGGAAAACCACTGGCAAATTTCCATTGAAGGTACATTTTTTAAGATAGCAACCACAACATCTTACAGCACACAAGGTAAATAAAGTGCGAGGGGCGTTTAAGTCAAAACGGGACTTTTGATTCTATAAAATGAAAGAATAAATCTCAAAGAGTGGAAACGGCATTTATTTTTCGACACACTCCCAGCCTTTAGTTTTGTCAGGACAATGCCTAAACCATCCTGCTTCACTTCATCATCAGAGAACCACCACGACCTACGGCCATCTTTGAAACGTTTACATCGCTCAAACGTCTTACTGCGGCTGAGCGTCTCATCACCGTACGGTGCTTGAAGTCTTCTGTAGATATCTGTAGATTTTATGCCTTCATTCAAGAGAAACTTCATCACCACATGCTGTTCCATGAACGGACAAACACTGTCGTCTGCCATCTTGATTTAACCGCATCTGGACATGTGTGAGTCAAGTCAAGTTTATTTATATAGCGCTTTTCACAACGGACATTGTCTCAAAGCAGCTTTACAGAAATCAACAGTTAGGGTGAATGGTGTGCATTTATCCATGATGAGCAAGGCGACTGTGGCAAGGAAAAAACTCCCTTAGATGTTATGAGGAAGAAACCTTGAGAGAAACCTCAACAACCTGGCGGTAATAGGACACACTAGCCAACTAGTTACTGCATGTAGTACCGCCACGCAAGCATCCATTTTAAGACATGTAACATTAAAAGTCCTTGGGTTTTGAAAAAAAGCAAAGTTTCCAACACTTGTTCGTTTCAGAAAAAATATATAAATAACTAATTCACAATAAAGTGGCAAACCATTTTTCACTGTTCAGAAAAGTTATATATTTCGCTACATCATGACCAAAAAGTAAAAGCTTGTTTAAAACGTCAAATTATCAGTTTTGATGTTTTTCCATTAAAAACAATTAACATGAGCAACTTCTTTTCCTTTCCTTAGATGCTAAATCTTTTCGTGGCTGTGATCATGGATAATTTTGAGTATCTGACTCGGGATTCCTCAATCTTGGGACCGCACCACCTGGACGAGTTTGTTCGGATCTGGGGGGAGTATGATCGCGCAGCATGGTGAGTCCGAGAAATGAGATGCGCAATCGTCTGGATTACGGCAAGGGAGGAATCTTAACTACTGCATGACTCTAAATTATTCAAACCTGAACATCCGCTACTAACAACCATGCCTTGATGCAATCTTTTTTCCTCCGTTCTAAAGTTTGTATATACTCTATTTCACTTTCTAAGGTTGCAATGCTAAGATTACCAGCCCTGGTCTTTGTCTTTACATATACAGAGCATGTTAAAAGTTTGGAATCACCTATTTTTCTTATTGTTTTTAAGACACATGCATGTTCCTTTTTTTTCTATCCAACAAACTCACAAAAGCGCACAAGAATTGGACAGGAAATGACTAGAAGAAAGTCTAGTCAGTCGTCAAGGGCGCTCATCAGGGACAAACTTATACTTATAAAGAACATATTCATTTTTATCACCACATTATCTGTGTAAAGCTGCTTTGAGACAATGTTCATTGTTAAACGCGTTATACAAATAAAAATTAATTGAATCTGAGAAAGTTCTGTGGAGAAATTAGTGAATATTTGACATTTTTGGCACTAATAGAAAAACTTGTGTAACATGGAGAACAGGAGAGAAGATACAAGCAGACTGCCTCACCCCCACAATCAAACATGGAGGTGGAAGATTAATGGTTTGGGGTTGTTTTGGAGCAGGAAGGGGTTGGAGACTCAATCTGGGTGGAAAAACATACCATTCCATCTGGACAGCAGCTATTTGGAACCTTCTTCTCTACACAGCAAGACAATAAATTGAAGTGTACCTCCAAGCTCTGTGTGATATATATCATGGAACGGTCTGCCCAATCACCTCCCCTAAATCTTATTGAACTTCTCTGGGATGAACTGGATTACAAGAAAGAAATCTCCAACTAGTAAAAAACACATTTATATAGGTTTTACAAGAGACATGGCAAAGTATTTCAGGTGAATGTTCGGGAAAAAAAACAGTCCAGATGTTGAGTGTGTAAAGCAGTTATTCATGATTCGGGAGAATTTCCTTCGCAAATCCTTCGAACAGCGTGAAAATGTCTCAGAAATGGGATTTTTCCAGTAATTTCACAGTTGGAACCCCAATTTTGGAGGGTTTTTTTTATAATCTCTCTGCAATGCGTATACAAACCATAAAAAGCTAGAACTATACAGTATTAAAAGAAAGTATGGTTTTTGATTGCAGGATTTTAGTACAAATTTACAAAATAATGACTAAAAACATGGTTCTAATAACATACCATTAGCATCATTGCCTTTATTGTCAGTCAATTACATTTGATTAACAAAAGACTAACAGCTTCTGTTATTATTATTGTGACTTTTTAGTCTCAGTGCCTTTCTTTCTTCAATGTTGTTTTTTTTTGTTTTTTTTATAGTGGTCGTATTCATTACACGGCCATGTACGAGATGTTGACCCATATGTCACCCCCTCTTGGCCTGGGGAAGAAGTGTCCCGCTAAAGTCGCCTACAAGGTAGGAAAGAAGCTATGATGTTAGTATATCAAGCAGTCAAGTGAAGAGAAGTTTGTTCTTGGAAGCAGATTCACTGTTTTACTATATGTGAATATACAGAGGCTGGTACTGATGAACATGCCTGTGGATGAGGACATGACGGTCCACTTTACCTCCACGCTGATGTCCTTGATCCGCACTGCCCTGGATGTAAAAATTGCCCGAGGTGAGAGACAAACATATAAGACAAATCAACAAGCATATAATGTGTTCGAGTACAAAAAATATATATGGGTAGAAAAAAAGGAAAATATTACACTTTAATGCAGTTCCATAGCACTATTTAATATTAATATACACTCTATGAACAAATATATTGGGACACCTGAACATATATTCATGGCGCCTTCAGAGCGCAGAGGGTTAAGGGCCTTGCTAAGGGGCCCAAGAGAAGCAAGTGATACGGGGGACTTGAACACCAGACCCTCCAATCAAGGAAGAAGAGCCTTTACCTCTGAGCTACCACTTCCCCAAAAAGTCACGTGTCCTAATACATTTGTCTATATTATAATATGGTGAGTGTGTGTGTGTGTGTGTGTGTGTGTGTGTGTGTGTGTGTGTGTGTGTGTGTTTGTGGAAAAATAGGTTAATAAAGAGTTCATAAATGAGCAAATCCTTGTGCTTTTAGGAGGAGAAGACCGAGTGCAGATGGACACGGAATTGCAGAAGGAGATCAGTGTGATCTGGCCTCATCTCTCCCAGAAGACCTTGGACCTGCTGGTGCCCGTTAATAAAGGTGATGCCCAGGTGGCCATCGTTTAGGTTGATAATTACTGTACCTCCCACTGAAACCATGATTTCTACCACTCACCAAGTTCTATTATGGAGCCTAAAAACACACTGGTAATGGTAGAGGCTTGTTTAAGAGCCTCTCCATGTGTATGAGTGAGTGGGCAATTAATGATCTTCATCATCATATCTTTTTATATACAGCACCGAAATCTAGATTTAGGAAGAGGAGCTTTTGCTCAGAATGAGAAATCCTTCTCTTGCAGATAACACAGAAGTGAGAGATTACACGACATCAGTGAGATTAATAGAGGGTATATATATATGCAGAGTGGTCTAGATAGATAGATAGATAGATAGATAGATAGATAGATAGATAGATAGATAGATAGATAGATAGATGGATAGATGGATGGATGGATGGATGGATGGATGGATGGATGGATGGATGGGTGGATGGGTGGGTGGGTGGATGGATGGATGGATGGATGAGGTATATGGAAATCCACACCCATAAGGGTCTGATACATTGAGTTGAGCTCTGATATGATGCTGTTGCTCCTTCATTATGTGTGTGTGTGTGTTCGTTTTTCCTCACAGACACAGACATGACGGTGGGCAAAATCTACGCCTCCATGATGATCATGGATTACTTTAAACAGAGCAAAGCCAAGAAGCTGAGACGGCTGGCTGAGGAGCAACTACAGGTAGGGATGATAATTATATGCTTCATTTTGTCATATATTTAGATTCTATACCTCCGTGTGTATCAAGCACATGCCGAAAAATTCCTGCAAATCATAATAAATGTGAGTATGACAGAAAGCACTCATTCATTTACTAATTCCTATATAAGGCATGGCCGTTGAGATCTCTATTTTAGGAAGAGGAAAAAGAAACGAGTAAGCAAATTCAGACATAAATATCTGTATCTGTCTGTTGCAGACAGTTAAACATTACACCTACTCTGTATTAGCATCCGTGGTGTATTGTAAAACAAAGATTTCAGTGTCCAGGAATCCAGTAATAAGACTCGTATTCACTGATCTGGAAGTGGTGAACAAACCCTTTCCGGGGGTTCTGGGCTGAGATACGCTAGCTAGCTTCGCAGTTGGGTTCTCCTCACAATATCTAGCTTTTCTTGAAAATGGATTTTTAAGTATGACCAAGACCAAATCCATTTCTCTTGGTTTCCTGAAGAGAGGATTTTTGCAGTATTTCAAAATAGTCCATTATCAAGTGTACATCAGGTATACAATTGAAATCAAAGTGTTTTGTGGGTACAAATAAGTGAGGAAGGAAAGGAAATAAAGTTCACTCAGAACTCGCCTGAGATATCGAGAGAAGATTTGGAGGGTTTTAGATGCAGCTAGAGGCTGTTGCTGGGAAGTAAAATCTCTGGTGGCCATTGTAGTGGTGTGCACTGGGACACGGAGTTCAACATTTTTCATGTTGGATGAAATCTAGACATCCCAGAATGCCCATCAAAGATCTCTTTCAGTTGTGCTCACTGTGATGTAATTGCTCGTCTCAGTGGATTGTGGGATTTGACAATTAGACACGCCACCAGAAGGCCTTCAGATTTTCCTCATACAGTCTTGTGATTTTAAGCATGTTAGAAGTTTATTCACTTTGTATGACACTTGAACTGAAAAGATTTATAAAAAGACTATGTTGAGTGATCAGACCTTTTGTGTGTGTGTGTGTGTGTGTGTGTGTGTGTGTGTGTGTGTGTGTGATGGACAGTTGAGCAGTCCAGCCATTCCTCTCATAGCTCACAGTGCAGGCTCGGCTCTGTAAGTATGCTCATCCAGACAGTGGCTTCTCCCAATGCTGTTTGTTTAGGGTTTTTTTGTGTTTTTTTACTATTACATTTTTTTTTTATTGTTTTGCACTTTTGTTTGGTTTTGTTTTCATTTTGTTTTCTGCACTGCTTTGGGCTGTTTGATTTATTTGGTTCTGTTTCATCCTATTTAATCTGCATTTTCTATTTAGCATTGATCCGCTTTGTATTGGGTTTTTTTTTTCTGTTCTGTTTTAGTTTTGTTCGTTGCTGTTCTGTTTTGTTTTTGTTGCTGTTTTGTTTCAGTTTCGTTTGTTGCTGTTCTGTTTTAGTTTTGTTCGTTGCTGTTCCGTTTAGTTTTTTGTTGCTGTTTTGTTTCAGTTTCGCTTTGTTGCTGTTCTGTTTCAGTTTTGTTCATTGCTGTTCTGTTTCAGTTTTGTTTGTTGCTGTTTTGTTTCAGTTTTGTTCGTTGCTGTTCTGTTTCAGTTTTGTTTGCTTCCATTCTCTTTCATGTCTGTTTGTTGCTAAACTGTTTCAGTTTTGTTCAGTGGTGGTTTGTTTCAGTTTTCTTTGCTTGGTTCTGTTTCACATCTGTTTCAGTTCTGTTTCATTTTGTTTGTTTCTGTTCTGTTTTACATCTGTTTGTTTCTGTTCTGTTTCACATCTGTTTGTTTCAGTTCTGTTTCATTTTGTTTGTTTCTGTTCTGTTTTACATCTGTTTGTTTCTGTTCTGTTTCACATCTGTTTGTTTAAATTCTGTTTCACATCTGTTTGTTTCTGTTCTGTTTCACATCTGTTAGTTTTTTCAGTTCTGTTTCATTTTGTTTGTTTCTGTTCTGTTTCAGTGTTGCTGTTGTTTGCTACTGTGTTACTTTTTATTTGTTACTTTTCTGTTTTAGTTTCTTTTGTTGCCGTTCTGTTCATTTTGTTTGATGCTTTTCTGTTTCTTTTTTGTTTCTGTTTTGTTTGTTTCATTTCTATTTCTGTTGCTGATTTTTCTTTTCTGTTAATTTTAGTTTGATTCTGTTCTGTTTCGCATTGTTTGGTTTTATTTTGTCCTTCTCTGTTCTAAACTGTTTTGTTCTGCTGTTGCTCTATTTTTACTGCACTGCTGTGTGCCACTCAATTGTGTTAGCTTTTGTTCTGTTCTTTGCTGTTTTGGATGTTCAGCTTTGTGTGTTTTTTTCTGTTCCACTCTCTTCCACACTCTTCTGTCCTGTTCCGGTTTTGTTCTCTTCTTCGCTGCACTGTAGCGTTAAGCAAAAACTGCTGGCAGACAATTCCGATTGAGAGTCAAATAAAAGTGTGTTATATACGTAACATATTAAAGCGCTAAGCTAGGTTGTAAGTGCTAATTGAGATTTCATTTTAGCACAAAACACAAAGGCTATTAACAAACCTCCGACCACACACATCCACCTACGCATCAGAGCTGAGCAGCGTGAGGTCCAGAGAGCTGGCATAAGTGACAGCTCTCTAGGGTGCAGAGGAGTGGAGTGTGAGCACACATCACGAACCAAACACACTCACACTCACACTCACACACACACACACACACACACACACACACACACACACACACACACACACACACACACACACAGAGCACATGTTTTGGTAATGCAGCAGCAGTTTAATACCGTGCCTCCGTTATCCAATCATCTTTCATTAGGGTGACTGGTCCATGTTTTCTGTCATTACACTCTGATTGTTTTTCAGGACCAGCGGTGGTTTTGTGGCCCTGAGTCCCATCTCACCTCAAGAGCTTTTAATGCAGCCAGTATCTCATGACAGGGAAGACAATGAAGATGATCAAGAACCCATGGTGAGTTTGTCTTATCAAGTTTCTATTTATAAAAACAAATAAAAGAGGAGCTCAGTGGTTGAGGCATTGGATTCTGGATCGAGAATTGCTAAATGCTCTCGGAGGCAAGAATCAGGGCATAAATAACAGGAAGGACCCTGATGTGATCGATCACGTTATGTGTTTGTTGAACAGGCGGACGAGCAGGAGACGGACGGATTATGGGAAGAGGAGCAGCCGCCCGAGCGTCTCTATCGACCACGGCATAAGAGTTACAAAGCTGCAGGTGGAACGATGCACTTGTTAACTTTTTTATTCTTTTTTTCGTTTGCATGTGAAATCCCTGCGAATTCTAACTTCTAACTTCATCCATGCTGCTCAGTGTCCTATTCAGAGCATCAGGCAGAAAAAGAGAGAGGGAGATCGAAGGAACAGCGCCACCTGCTGTCCCCAAACGCATCTCGCTTCAACTCGCACGAGAGGAGCTCGAAGTCCTGCTCTCGTTCTCCCAGTGAGGAAAGACGACACGGACACACTCGGCAGGTGAGGATGCGCGAGTTTAGGATAAATAGGCTGAAACATTACAATGACAATAATACTTACTTTGGCTGAGAGACATGCACTAGAGCAGGGGATCCCCAAACTTTTTTCTGTGAGGGCCACATAAATTTAGCTTTTCTTTACATGACATGGGCCGAAGGGACTATCAGTATTATTGTAGAGATTAATGAAGAGCATTATTAATATCATAATGACAATTTTTCATGTTTGTAGTATTAAAATCAAAACATTGACTTAATTATGCATATGCATATGGTTGCTGGGTGAATTTAACAAATAATTAGGCTATGTTCATAATTAGAGGTCGACCTATAGATAGATTTTTCCGATAACGATATCTAGGTTAGTTAGTTAGGATCCTCTAGTTAGTTAGTTAGTCCTCACTCTCACGTGCAAAAACAATCAGCGATTCGCCTCTAGAGGTCGATCTTGTAATGACAGCAGGCCGAAAGCCGGAAAAACTATCGGTATGGATTTTTGCGGGTAGCCGATAGTTCCAGCAATCAACTATGGTGTCTCAACCTCTATTGAGGGACATTTTAGTTTGAAAGATGACCTTTATTATAAAAATACAGATATGATATGATCAAAACATATATTTAAAATTACAATTTGAAAATATGTCTCTGCCATTGTTCAGACGGCTGTTTCAAATGCAATAGATTGTAGTTTGCACTATATAATCAAAACATTATTATTATGATTATTATTCTCTATGTTAGGATAATGTTGATGAAGGATATTAAAGCAAAATATACTCATTTATTTTCATTATAAATTCGAAATTCTTTGCCCCATGTGTTTTTAGGGAAACAGCTCCGACAGCCCTGTGCCCTCCACCTCGGAGTCGAGCACACCGAGCGGCAGGCGTCGCCTCTCTCAGACGCCGACTCACTCGCACCCGCACGTCTCCTACTCTCCCTTAGTGTGCCACACTCAGCCGTCCTCCCAGGCTGAAGACGAGGAGGAGGAAAGAGGTGTCGCTCCCATTTTGGGCTGCTGCAGCAATGCGTTATGGGATGAAAACGTAGACGAGGAGGAAGTGCAAGCGGGCGATGGAGATGAGGAGACGGGGCACATCGAAGAGGACGAGTACCTGGGCACGGGAGTCCGTCGATTCCCTTCTGAACCCTACCTCGCCATGCAGGACGAGGAGCACAGCCCCGATTCCTCAGCCATGGAGACTCTGACGTTCGAGGCTGCTGTGGCAACGAGTCTGGGCCGCGCCAACACCGTCACGGCCTCCATGCGCACACGGGCACGCTTAGGTTGGCACGTCCCTAATGGGCACTTCCGCAAACGCCTGACGCAGAGCGTCTCCATCTCCGCCGGCGAGCCTCTCAGCGACACCGAGGACGACAAATACTAAGTACTGACCAGAAGAAGTCTCTGAAAAGGACGCTGACTCGTGCAGCTGCGTTTTTGAATATACCCTACGTACAAGTCATTAAAATGGGAGGAGTGCCGCGATTTTCACCTTTTTTTAACATATAAGCTTGTCTTGTTCCGAAAACCAAACACTCTGAGCGTTCAAAGGAGCGAAAAAAAATAACACTGTACATTTGCAAACCAGACTGAAGAGCTTCATCGTCTGTGGGAGATACTGTAAAGAACTCAGACTGTCATTGTTTAACACCGAAATGAAAATGCTGATCGGCTTCACGTTCTTCGCACGGTAAACGGTCTCGAATCAAACTAGGCTACATGTTGCAGAATGAATGTAAGGAAATGCAATTCAGTTCCATGAATTCGGTTCTACTGGCTCATTCGTTGTAACACACACACTGATGCACAAACCGCGCGACATACACACATCTTGCAATGACCTTTATTTTTTTTTTTTCGTGAGCTCAAAGCCTAAATGCATCTACTGTGTTGGATTCATTCTGATTTCTAAACATTTGTACAATCTGAAAAAATAAAATTAAATGAAAGCAACTCGAACATTGGATATGATGTGTTTGTTGTAGTGTGTGTAGTAGTGTTGTGTGTGTGTGTGTGTGTGTGTGTGTGTGTGTGTGTGTGTGTGTGTGTGTGTGTGCGCACCCTGAGATTCACTTTTATAAAATGAGGGTTTCTGCCTCAGGCCCTGCTTTTTAGGTTCACATAACAATGGTCCTAATTAAAATTTCATAGCGATATTCTACTAACTGAGTCTGAGGTAGACCTGTTCCTATGTGTAGATGAATATACAGCTAGAGCACATGAATACAAACAGCTCATCGATGGGGCACAGTGCATCAATAGATTGTCATTATTTTCATCGTCTTTATTAACAACCGCAATCATTTTAAATTCTGTTGAAATACGAGTTGGTATCAAAAAGTTTCATGACTAATGGTGATAACTGGGGCTATTCAGACCATGTGTGTTACCATGTCTGTGAATTTCATCATGGACAGAAAGTAAAAAACAACATACTGGGTCAAGGTGGAGGTTGGACTGCACCAAGGATCGACTCTGAGCCCTTTCCTGTTTGCAGTGGTGATGGACAGGTTGACGGACGAGGTCGGACAGGAGTCTCCATGTACTATGATGATGTTTGCGAATGATATTGTGATTTGTGGTGAGAGTAGTGAGCAGGTTGGGAAGAGTCTGGATTGGTGGAGGTACATGCTGGAGAGAAGGGGAATGAAAGTCAGTAGCAGTAAGAGTACATGTGTATAAATGAGAGCAAGGGCAGTGAAGTGGTGAGGTTGCAGGGAGAAGAGGTGGTGAAGGTGGTGGAGTTCAGGTAAATGGGGTCAACAGTGCAAAGTAATGAAGAGTGTGTTGCAGAAGTGAAGAAAAGAGTGCAGGCAGGGTGGAGTGGGTGGAGAAGAGTGACAGGAGTGATTTGTGATAGTAGAGAATCTGCGAGAGTGAAAGGGAAAGTTTATAGGACTGTGGTGAGACCTGAGATGTTGTATGGATTAGAGACAGTGGCATTGAGTAAAAGACAGGAGGTGGAGCTGAAGGTAGCAGAACTAAAGATGTTGAGATTTTCAGGATGGACAGGATTAGAAATGAGTTTATTAGAGGGACAGCGCATGTAGGACGTTTTGGAAACAAGGTGAGGGAGGTGTGATTGAGATGGTTTGGACATGTGCAGAGGAGGGACATGGGGTATATCAGTAGGAGAATGCTGAGGATGGAGCCACCAGGAAGGAGGAAAAGAGGAAGACCAAGGAGGAGGTTTATGAATGTGGTGAGGAAAGACATGCAGGTAGTTGGTGTGAAAGAGACAGATGTAAAGGACAGGGGGTATGGAGACGGATGATCCGCTGTAGCGACCCCTAATGGGAGATGCCGAAAAAAGAAGAAGAAGAAGAAGAGCGGTCATGAGGGGACTGTGTTAAGTGGGTGGAGCTTAAAGCCTACTAAGATGCTAAGTTTTAGATAATGCAAATTTTGATGAATAAATAAATTCAGATTTTAATTTAAAAAAAAGCATGAAAACGAAGGAAAAACATAATATTGTAAAAGTTATTATTATTATTTTTTAAATTGCCAGTCGTTTAACGGGAAGCACAAATACTACTTCCGGTGGTCCTCCCGGAAGCGGAAGTGCAGCGTGTTGTTTATATGCCGCATTGAATAAACGCGCGTCTTGTGGACAAAAGAGATTGTGTGCTTTCTTTAAACTATGTCTCTAACACGATATAATAAATCAGTTTCATAAGGTTTATTTTTTAATAATAGAGTGTAATTCTAGTGTAAAGGGTATAAGTGATCAAATTACAGTCATGGCGGCTGCAGGAGCAGTGAACGTGGGTGATATTGAAGAAGACGCCTCGCAGTTGTCTTTCCTAAAGGTGGGTTTTATTTTATAAATTAATCTCCAAAACATAATCTTAATCCCCATAATGATCCTTTGTACATATTGTGGTATTCAGGATTAAGTCTTAAGAATGAGGTTTTGTTTAATTGCCGTGGTGACTGTGGTGAAGGAAAAACTCCCTTAGATGTTATGAAGAAGAAACCTTGAGAGGAACCAGACTCAGAAGGGAAACCCATCCTCATTTGGGTGACATCAAGAGTGTGATCATAAATCTTTAAACAATACAGAACACTGGAGAGTGAGAACTAACATGATTACTGGAGTGTAAGATTATGAGTAATGATCTTTCTATAGTCTTATACAGTCATTTAAGGTTATGGAACCAGGAGCTACTGATCAACTCATAAAATCTCAACATTTGAGATCATCACAGATCCAACACCAGCTTCTCCATGCCAGAGCCTTTAAACACTCAAGGAGGTCCAATGTTCAAACTCCACATGAAGTGGGATCCAATTGGCGCTGGTACGTCTGTAGATGGTTCGGGATGTTTGCAGGCATCTACTTATTTAAAGGTTCAGGTTTCCAGTTTTAACAAAAAAAACAAATGTCATTTGATACGGGTGATAAAACACTTGGTTTAGGAATTAACTTAATTATTGCTCTTGGGAAATTTTCTCGCGCCAAAAAAACGATTTTCCGAAAACTTTCCCAAATTTGCTTCGTATAAGTATTATGTGATTTTTATTTCTTCTCCTCAAAATTTAATAAAGAAAATCAATGCCTCAAACCTTTTTAATGTAATGGAGTATCTTTAAATAAATAAAAAAAATATATTGTATTATTTTATTATTATTATTTTGTTATGATGCTTGTTTGTTTAAGAAATTGTGTTGTAACAGGCCATTTGTATTTTTTATATATATATAAATATATACATTTTAATTTTTTTTGTTCGTTTTAAAGATTATTTTTTCCTTTGAAAATTGCATTTCCTGCCACCATTTCTGCGCACTGAAATGATTGTACTTATCACACAGACACGTCCTGCTGTTGTCGTCCTCGTTGCTGCTGCTGTTCCTGCCACTTAATTTCAGAGTCTGGATCAAACGTTCACAATCTGTTTATCAGCCGTAGTTCATTTTAGCTCCGCCCACGGCGTGACTCCAGGAGCTCGGCGTGCAGCTGTGTGTTTCTTTTATAATCCTGATCAGACTAAAGTCTTTTGCAGACGTGAAGGATGAAATGCAACTCTAAAGGACTTGTTGAAGCCATCGAGATTATTATCTTGTGGTGTTCTTGTTTTTCTGGGCAGAGTTTGAAAACTCCGAGACTCTCCTGAACTCCGAGGTCCACATGCTCCTGGAGCACCGGAAGCAGCAGAACGAGAGTGCCGAAGACGAACAGGAGCTGTCCGAGGTCTTCATGAAGACGCTGAACTACACGGCTCGCTTCAGCCGCTTCAAGAACCGCGAGACCATCGCCAGCGTTCGCAGGTACGAGGATTAACGCAGATTGTGTGTGTGTGTGTGTGTGTGTGTGTGTGTGTGTGGCGATTCCAGTTCATCATATCTACGTTTATGATGTTTGGTAGACTCGCTATCCAGAGAGACATACCACCGGGTAGTGAAGGGTTCAGGGCCGTGAGGGCCCGACACCCACGTGGTGCTGGGATTTACACTCATGACCCTCCGATCCAACGTTCAGTACCTCTAATGTTCCCAGTTCAACTCGGTTTTATTTGTAGAGCGGTTAATAATAATAGACGTCCCGAAGCAGCTTCACAGAAATAAATCAGTTATAAAATATGGATTAATACGTTTCTAATGAGTGAATCAGTGCCAAAGAAAAACCCCATGAGGAAGGAACCTTGAGAGGAACCAGACTCAAAAGGGAAACCTTGAATGGCCATTCATTACAGTTCCTTCATTGTTGAGGTGTTCAGTGACTTCATGGATGTTCTCATTGAACCTTCCTCAGAACCTTCCTTTCTTGACATGACTTGAAGGCTCAGGAACCATCCATTTGGAATTGTTTAAGACGATGCAGGAACAATCTATGTGGAACCATCCTCGGAGGAAAGGACGTAGGAACCATTATTTGTCGCATACACATTCAAACAGAGTGCAACATGTAGTGAAATGCTTTTTACGACTGCCCAATTCATGTGGAACCATCTACGTAGAACCATTTTTAGAAGATGTAAGAACCTTTCACATGGAACCATCCTTAGGCGGAGTGGAAACCGTCCCTTGAAACCATCTTTAGGAAGCATAGGAACCATCCATGTGGAACAATCCTCAGAATATGTAGAAATGATCCTCAGAAGAGTAGAAATGATCCTCAGAAGGTGTAGGAACGATCCCCAGAAGGTGTAGGACCCATCCACATGGAACCATCCTCAGAATGTGTAGGAACCATTCTCAGAAAGAGTAGAAATGATTCTTAGGAGGTGTAGGACCCATTCACATGGAACCATCCTCAGAAGAAGTAGAAACGATCCTCAGAAGGTGTAGGACTGATCCTCAGAAGGTGTAGAAACGATCTTCAGAAGGTGTAGAAACGAGGTGTAGGAACGATCCTCAGAAGGTGTAGGAACGATCCTCAGAAGGTGTAGGAACGATCCTCAGAAGGTGTAGGAACGAGGTGTAGGAACGATCCTCAGAAGGTGTAGGAACGATCCTCAGAAGGTGTGGAAACGATCCTCAGAAGGTGTAGGAAAGATCCTCAGAAAGTGTAGGAACGATCCTCAGAAGGTGTAGGAACGATCCTCAGAAGGTGTAGGAACGAGGTGTAGGAACGATCCTCAGAAGGTGTAGGAACGATCCTCAGAAGGTGTAGGAACGATCCTCAGAAGGTGTAGGAACGAGGTGTAGGAACAATCCTCAGAAGGTGTAGGAACAATCCTCAGAAGGTGTAGGAACGAGGTGTAGGAACAATCCTCAGAAGGTGTAGGAACGAGGTGTAGGAACGATCCTCAGAAGGGGTAGAAACGATCCTTAGAAGGTGTAGGAACGATCCTCAGAAGAAGACGAGGGTGTTGTGCACAGATCCTCACTTGTCAATGACATAAAGAATGTACAGTCTAGACAGCATTAATGTGCCCAAAGAGAAAAAACATGAGCTAAAAAGAGTTTGAATCCTGAATGACCAGAATGTGGGTTTATTAAAAAAAACCTGATAAAAGAAACCTTGTGATTGATTCGGATTCATCTGAAGTGTTTTCACTCCTCCACCTGAAACTGTATCATATACACCAGTGTGTCGTAAATCCTCAGTCTGTCCACATTCACAGTTACTTCAGATTAGTTTTCTGCCCTGAACAAACAGGAAGTGTGTAAGAATTAAACCCGTATATTTATTTATTTACATACTATTATTACTAACCTACACACCGGTTCTGAAAATGACCCTGATACCAAACGGGTATCGGATCGGTGCTGTTATTAGTGTCGTTTTGGACTTTTTTTTCTTCTTCTAATGGATTTTCTCATTTAAACACTTTCCATGCTTTTGTGTCCCGACAGTTTACTCTTGCAGAAGAAACTACACAAATTCGAGCTGGCGAGTTTGGCCAATCTCTGTCCCGAAGCTGCCGAAGAGGCGAAAGCCCTCATTCCCAGGTGAACTTATACCCCAGGTGTTATTTTTGTATAGTCTATAAGTCTGTCTGTCTGTCCATCAATTACTGTATGGGTATCTGTCTGTCTGAATTTGTCTCTGTCTCTCTGTTTGAATTTGTCTCTGTCTGTCTGAATTTGTCTCTGTCTCTCTGTCTGAATTTGGCTCTGTCTGTCTGAATCTGTCTGTCTGTCTGTCAATTACTGTATGGGTGTCTGTCTGTCTGAATTTGTCTCTGTCTCTCTGTCTGAATTTGTCTCTGTCTGTCTGAATCTGTCTGTCTGTCCAGCCGTCAATCACTGTATGGGTATCTGTCTGTCTGAATTTGTCTGTCTGTCTGTCTGAATTTGTCTGTCTGTCTGTCTGAATTTGTCTGTCTGTCTGTCTGTCAGAATTTGACTGTCTATCTTAGCCCTCATTACCAGGTTTATTTATACCCCAGGTGTTATTTTTTTTCCCTCCAGTGCTCATTGATTTTAAAATCTATAAGTAGATTAGTGATGTAGTAACTAGTTAATAAGAAAAAAGGCGCAAAATAAAATCATTAGAATTACGTTTCATTCGGTTAAATACCAAAATGTCTGGGTTTTTGTTGGAAGGCAACTAACAAGATAATATCTGTATATTATTTATATATATATATGTATGTGTGTATTTGTCTAAACAGCTTTCTGTCCATCTGTCCATTCGTCTGCTTGTCTGTATATAGCCGTCTGTCTGTCTGTTAGGGTACACAAAATTCAAGGTTCGGTTCAGTTTCGTTACAGAAAGAAATTCAAAAAAAATTTTTTTTACTATTTATAGCATTTATTTGTCACATACGTTACAGCACAGTGAAATTTGTTCACATATCTCCACTTGCTTAGAAGCTGGGGTCAGAGCGCCCAAGCTTCCGATCAGTAACCCAGCGCCATAACCGCTGGAGCTTCCACGCCCCCCTATTTGTGATCAACATTTGAACAAGTTTATAAAATATATAAATAAATAAACTATGGTAATAAATCGGGTTGCATTGCTATGTTGTCTTTCATTATTGAAGAATTCTGACTCTTTCTCTCGTTCTCCTGTAGCTTGGAAGGTCGATTTGAGGATGAGGAGCTGCAGCAGATTCTGGATGATATTCAGACCAAAAGAAGCTTCCAGTATTGAATTTGTGTTTTTCGGTGTTTTCTGTGCGCACACACACACACACACACACACACACACACACACACACACCCCAATACTATTTGACGTTGTTCGACTGAGCCTGCATTCCATATGTTTCAGTACAGATTTTTCCATTTTGTTGGAGATGATTTGTTTATAAAGATGAAAATAAATAAATCTGGTGTTTTTTTGTAAAGGTCTGTTTTGTTTCATGATTAAGACCATTTCAAGTCAGTCCAACATTAAAATGTTACATAATACACCATATAAACACCTGACTATAAAATTATTATTCAGTAGGGTCTGTCTGTCTGTCTATCTATCTATCTATCTATCTATCTATCTGTCTATCTACTGTGTCGATACCTGCATGATCAGCAACTGTTTTATATTTTGTGGTGATGGGGGGTTGTAAATAGTTATTTATATATTTTTCTGTGTAAATTTTATATGCCGCCTCTGACAGCACAATATGGAAGATAGATTTTAAATAAACAAAATTCAACTCAATTCTGGGTTCGATCCGGAGCTCATCTGTGTGTCTATGTGGGTTGGGTTTCCTCCACATTCTCTAGTTTCCTCCCTAAAGCATGATCTCTATACTGCCCTCTAGTGTGTAATTGAAAGTATACGTGTATGGTTACCTGCAACGGCCTGGTGTCCTGGGTGTCTTCCTTTTATCTTACTGCTGAGAATTTGGGTTAAAGATCAGAATGTCGGAAGTTCAAGCACCGGTATCACCAAGCTGCAACTCTTGGGGCCCTTGTGCAAGGCCCTTAACCTTCAGTGCTCCTGAGGTGCTGTATCATGGCTAGGCCTTCGTTCTGACACCAAATTCCATCTGAAATCTGATCACACTCTACAGTGTCTTTAATGTAATAATATGGATACTTAATTATCCTAATTCCTCTTTCCCATCACCCCTCTTCTCTCTCTCTGTCGAATTCAAAATGCTCCTGAGGTAAACGTTAAATTCTAAGTTAAAGAAATTCTTTCTTCGTGTGTGTGTTCATATCTCAAAGATGTTAAGAATGTGGAGTCAGAGATGATACAGCGCAGAGGGTCAAGAACGGAAATGGAGCAATACCAGAGGTTGAACCACCAACCTTTTAAACAGTAACCCAGACCCTTAACCACTGAGCTACCACATGCCTGTGTTCCTCTGGTTCTTCACTTCAGATCTGGATGTGTTTTTTCACATTCTGTGTACCCGAGGATGGTTCCACATGAACAGTGTACAGATCCATGAAGATCTTGAGCAGCTCAAGAACGACGAGGATGGATTTAGATTGGAATTAATATAAACAGTCTGCTACAATGGATCAGGACTTCAGGTTGCATGAGCGGTTCTGCATTTAAGCATCTATCACTAAACATCTCAACAATGATGAAACTGTAATGAATGGACATGGTTCCTCTTAAGGATTAAAATAAAATACAAAATAAAATTTAAATAAAATTACAATGATAAGGAACTTGTTGTACATTACAACTTTATTTATTTGTGCAAAGCTTCTTTGAGGGAATGTCCATTGCTAAACGCGCTATACAAATAAAACTGAATTGAAATTAATTGAAAATATCATTATACCATATATGTTAATCTATGAAAAGAGGGTGTGGCCCTTTCGGTTGGGGGCGGGAATCTAATTTGCATATTCATACACATGTTGATATATTCAGATTTTTTTTTTTTTTAAGGAGCATCTGTGTTTTCTTTTCCATGATTTTTTTGGGTCGAAAGGTTCATTATTTTACACGAAACAACTTTATTAAAATTTTAAACACGTATTTTTTGTCATTAAAAAACCCGATAATAAAAAGCGTTAAGTTTTTATTGTACCCAGAAACCCACGCGCTCTTACCGGCACCAAGGGCAGCCGGAGCGGTGCCGGAGCGGCGCATGCGCACTGGAGTGTCAGCAGGAACCGCTGCGCAACATGGCGACGTACGTGGACATTCTGAGGAGCGAGTTTCCCGACATCGACACTGAAGTGTTTGCTTATATCACCGGTGAGTCAGGAGAGATCAACACCCCTCCATAACACTCTTATACCGACACAGTAGAATATACACTTAATAACACTGAGGAAGCCGTTAGCACAGGGAGCTACATGAGTAGTGCTGAAGGAAGAGGAGGAGGAGGGGGGAGGTTCTTCTTCGGCGGTTTTGCTGATTTATGAATCATAACGTGGGCGGAAGTGGGGAGTGTATCATGTGGAGATCTGAGGATGTGCTGCACTTCCGGTTCACCCGGGTTTAATCAATGAACTGGAGTGATTAGTCTGTGATACAGTAACACTGAGACACAACTCTCTCTCACACTCATACAGGACACATCTGTCTCTCTCTCTCTCTGTCTCTTTCTCTCTCTCTGTCTGTGTGTGTGTGTGTGTGTGAGATACAGTAACACTGAGACACAACTCTCTCTCTCTCTCTCTCTCTCTCTCTCTGTGTGAGAAACAGTAACACTGAGACACAACTCTGTGTGTGTGTGTGTGTGTGTGTGTGATACAGTAACACTGAGACACAACTCTCTCTCTCTCTCTCTCTCTGTGTGAGAAACAGTAACATTGAGACACAACTCTGTGTGTGTGTGTGTGTGTGTGTGATACAGTAACACTGAGACACATCTCTCTCTCTCTCTCTCTCTCTCTCTCTCTCTCTCTGTGTGAGAAACAGTAACACTGAGACACAAGTGTGTGTGTGTGTGTGTGTGTGTGTGTGTGTGTGATACAGTAACACTGAGACACATCTCTCTCTCTCTCTCTCTCTCTCTCTCTCTCTCTCACTGACCCTCATACAGGACACAACTGTGTGTGTGTTGTGTAGATAAAAGTAAAAAGAAAAGACAATCCGTCATTATTTTAAGAAAGGAAAGTCAGACAACCCCAAAAGTCATAACTTTAAACATTTCCCCAAGTGCAGTTACTAAAACCATTAAACGCTATGATAGAATCATGAGCACTAGTAAATGAGGACTAAGAGCTACCTCTGCTGCAGGAGATATGTTTATTACAATTACCAGCGTCAGAAACTGCCAATTTGCATAAATGCGTTTGGAGTTCGAGTGGCAGACATATTTCAACAGAGACTAGCAGAATCATCAATATTAACCTCATAATATGGCCCTGGGGTTTCCCTACATTGAATCAAAGTTTTAGTTCAAATTGTTCACAGAAGAAAATGCAAAAGTATAAAAAAGAAAGTAAAAAAAAAACTGCTTTGAACTGTTTTGGCCGACTTTTTTTCACGATGTCCATGTGACCGTGTTGCTGCAGGAGTGCTGGACAGCGGCGGCTCTGACTTTGAGGACGGAGAGGAAGTGTTCGACGCCATCGGTGGAGTTTTACAGGAAGTCGGTGCAGAGAAAAACGAAGACGACGTGCGAGACATCTGCCTGCAGCTGTTCAACACGCTGAAGATGTGAGTGTGGAAGTGTTTTACAAAGTTAACCAGAAGAAACAGAAATCCGTGTTGGAAAATGTGAAGTGAAGAGCAAAGATTTCTCACCTTTAATACACTGTATACTGATATCTTTCTCTCTCTCTCTCTCTCTCTCTCTCTCTCTCTTTTACCTGTCTGTCTGTATCTCCTCTTTACTCTGACTTCATCTTTCTGTTTTTAGCAATAACTGTAACTCAAATCAGAGGCAGGTGCTGCTTGATGCTCCTGTGCAACTCTCTCAGATCTCTGCAGAATCAGGTGAGTTTATCTTTTATGTGTTTGTCCAAAAGTGAAAGCGTAAAAGTGATGAAGGTATGAGGTGTTTGGGTGTTGGAGAGATGGAGGTATGGGGTGTTTGGAGGCATGGGGAGTTCAAGTGTTGGGGAGATGGAGGTATGGGGTGTTTGGGTGTTGGAGAGATGGAGGTATAGGGGGTTTGGGTGTTGGAGAGATGGAGCTATGGGGAGTTCTGGTGTTGGCGAGATGGAGGTATGGGGTGTTTGGGTGTTGGGGAGATGGAGGTATGGGGAGTTGGTGTTGGGGAGATGGAGGTATGGGGTGTTTGGGTGTTGGGGAGATGGAGGTATAGGCGGTTTGGGTGTCGAAGAGATGGAGGTATGGGGAGTTCAGGTGTTGGAGAGATGGAGGTATGGAGAGTTCAGGTGTTGGGGAGATGGAGGTATGGGGTGTTGGGGAGATGGAGGTATGGGGTGTTGGGGAGATGGAGGTATGGGGTGTTGGTGTTGGGGAGATGGAGGTATGGGGTGTTTCAAGTGGAGGTATGGGGAGTTCAGGTGTTGGAGAGATGGAGGTATAGGGGTTTGGGTGTTGGAGAGATGGAGGTATGGGGAGTTCAGGTGTTGGAGAGTTGGAGGTATGGAGAGGTCAGGTGTTAGGAGATGGAGGTATGGGGTGTTAGGGAGACGGAGGTATGGGGTGGTCGGGTGTTGGGGAGACGGAGGTATGGGGTGTTGGGGAGATGGAGGTATGGGGTGTTGGGGAGATGGAGGTATGGGGTGTTGGGGAGATGGAGGTATGGGGTGTTTGGGTGTTGGGGAGACGGAGGTATGGGGTGTTTGGGTGTTGGGGAGACGGAGGTATGGGGTGGTCGGGTGTTGGGGAGACGGAGGTATGGGGTGGTCGGGTGTTGGGGAGACGGAGGTATGGGGTGGTCGGTGTTGGGGAGATGGAGGTATGGGGTGTTTGGGTGTTGGAGAGATGGAGGTATGGGGAGTTGGTGTTGGGGAGATGGAGGTATGGGGTGTTTGGGTGTTGGGGAGATGCAGGTATGGGGAGTTAGGGTGTTGGGGAGATGCAGCTATGAGGAGTTTGGGTGTTGGAGAGATGGAGGTTTGGGGTGTTGGGGAGATGAAGGTTTGGGGTGATGGAGAGATGGGATGTTATGATGATGGTTGTGCTTGTTGTTTTAATGGAGTGACAAGTGTTTGGGCTGAAAGGATTAACAGTATGATGAAGAGATGGGGTGATGGAGAGATGGTGTGTGAGTGATGGAGACATGGTGTGATGGCTGTATTTTTCTTTCGGCTGCTCCACAGTGGATCGTCTGTCTCCATACCTCTTTGTCCATCTACATCACCTCCTTTGTCTTCCTCTTTTCCTCCTTCCTGGTGGCTCCATCCTCAGCATTCTCCTACTGATATACCCCATGTCCCTCCTCTGCATATGTCTAAACCCTCTCAATCTCACCTCCCTCACCTTGTCTCCAAAACGTCCTACATGGGCTGTCCCTCTAATAAACTAATTTCTAATCCTGTCCCTCGTCGTCACTCCCAACGAAAAACCTCAACATCTTCAGCTCTGCTACCTCCAGCTCCACCTCCTGTCTTCTACTCAATGCCACTGTCTCTAAACCATACAACATCTCAGGTCTCATCACAGTCCTATAAACTTTCCCTATTACTGCTATCACTCTTCTCCACCCACTCCACCCTGCCTGCACTCTTTTCTTCACTTCTCTAACACACTCTCAATTACTTTGCACTGTTGACCCCAGGTACCTGAACTCCTCCACCTTCTCCACCTCTTCTCCCTGCAACTGCACCACTCCACTGCCCTCCCTCTCATTCACACACATGTACTCTGTCTTACTCCTACTGACTTTCATTCCCCTTCTCTCCAGTGCATATCTCCACCTCTCCAGGCTCTTCTCAACCTGCTCACTACTCTCACTACAAACCACAATATCATCCACAAACATCATAGTCCATGGAGACTCCTGTCGTCTGTCAATCTGTCCATCACCACTGCAAACAGGAAAGGTCTCAGAGCTGATCCTTGATGCCGTCCAACCTTCACCTTGAACCAGCCTGTCTTTCCTACTGCACACTTTACTGCTGTCACACTGTCCTCATACATGTCCGCATGATGGTGTGATGGTGTGATGGAGTGATTGTGTAATGTTATAAATGAAAGTCTGACCTCATGTTTGCTTTGTTTGGTGGTTGTGTGCAGAGTCAGCGGTTAATGATGTGCAGGGCATTTGGATGGTGAAGAGAAACCAGGGCACGGTAAGATACACACATCCTCACTGAGAACCCTGGGAATAGCCTGTACACTGGGAAAACTGGGAACACTGGGAATACCCTCAACAATGGGAATACTGGGAATTCAGTTGGGGCAGCAGTACAGACAAAATTAGATTCCATTTTCTTTGCAACTAATATCCACAGCATCACAAAAAGAAAGAAATCACTCAAATAAGGACAGGTGTGTGGTGGCGAGTTCGAGTCTGGAGTTTCTTCATCATTTATTCTTTTCTAAATGTTCTGCTTGCTGCTGAACTGTATGTCGGTGCTGAGTAGATACCACCAAGCACCAATGGCGGTTCTCGCTTGAATGGCGCCCCCTGGGTGAACCACGGCATGACTCAATGCTCGACACTGATCGCTGACTCGCTGCGTGTTTGACCAGTTTTTATCCTCATAAATAAAAGGAAACGACTGATTGCGCACAATGTATTTGAGTAAACTTTAAGATATTGACTTTGAAATGTAGTGAAGTTAAAGAAAAGTCTCCCCAAACTCAAATACTCGAGTAATTGAGTACAGATACGCAAAAAGACTAAAAAGTACCATAGCGAATAGCATTTACGTCGTTACTGTCCAACACTGACACCATTTTAGAAGTTCACGAACACGTTCTCCCGCATTACTGCTGATTTCTGAGCGCACTTCCTTTCGCTTGCCCTTACGACGTTCCCTCCTGTTCAGACGGTGAATGCGAAGAAGTTGGAGAAAGCCGAGGCGAAGCTGAAAGCTAAGCACGAGCGGAGGAACGAAAGAGACTCGCAGAAACCCTCAAACCCACTGTAAGTGTGCCGTGTTCCTCAAGCCTGAGGCCATATGATGTTATAATAATAATCACTGTATATAGATATTATACTATGATGCATAGGCAAAAGTTTGTGGACACCTGGTCATTAGATGAGTATGAACATTCCGTTCCACATTTAGTCCCCATTTGCTGTTATAATAAGCTCCACTCTTCTGGGAAGATGTTCCACCAGATTTTGGAGTAGATTTTTGCTGATTCAGCTACAAGTGTGTTAGTCAACTCAGGTAGTGATGTAGGTGAGGTGTTCAAGAATACTTTATCGATTCCACAGGGAAATTGTTTGATTGCAGTTGCTCGGAATGAAAGCTCAAAAGATCAAAGGGAAAAAAAGATTTAATGAGGGGAAAAAAAAAAATATATATATATATATATATATATATATATATATATATATATATATATATATATGTGTGTGTGTGTATTATATATAATATTAATATAATATTATGGTATGTATTAAGTGAAATGAAGTGTGTATCAGCAGTGAAAACCAAAATGTCAGACTACAATATTTGCTATAAACATTTTTGCACATGTAACTAATTATTAGTATTTTGGTCGGATTATTGCGCATAATTGCCCAAGATATCAACAACATAGAATCGTGGCATAAAAATCTATAAATATAACTAATATATATATTAGGGGAACAGAGTTAAAATCTGAGTTCCCTCAGGAACGTTTTAAGTGGCGGACCGCAAGTTAGTTTAGTCTCCACCTCGCACTTCGAGCACATTTTATATGATTATTATCACATTTAAAAACATACACACAGAAAAAAGGAACCAGAGTTAGCGCAGTGTCGCTGTGGCTTCTCACTCCGTACTGGAAATACGATTTGTTTTGCGCATATATGAAAACGCTAAAGAATCCATAGCGCTAGCGTTAGCCGGGGAAGGGACTAACGCTGGCGCTGGGATTCTTTAGCGTTTTATGCCCGGACACACATTTGTTAAAAAGTTTGCTGAAATAAGTAGAACAGTTAAGTAGATCGTATCTTTTAGAAAATTTTATATTAAATGTAAAAAAACACATATGGCTGGAAAAGTCGGGTGTCCCAATACTTTTGTCCATATTGTGCATAAAAATGTCCAAGCTCTTTTCCTTTATTAGTTTATATTAAAATTATGACTTGTATTTTCTGTATGCATGTGTATTTATTTATTTATTTTTCTTTATTGTTTTTTTTTTTGCCCCTTGTTTTTTTTAAAAAGCATAAAAAAATGTTTTAAATTGTTTCCAATTTTTCAATCAATACAAGATTATAATTTTATTCCCTCTCCACTAATATATAGTTTTACACAAGCTTTCGAAAGCCTGTGAATCCTGTCATGAATTTAAAGTATCGTGGTCCTTCATTGATTCATTTATTGAGCAAAGGTTTTAAAATCAAGATTAAAAAAAGATTTTTTTTTAAAGAAGAGCTGGAACGCAGTATATAGAAATAGTCCTCGGGACGGTGCTAAATCCGGCTCGGAGTAATGAATTACTCTAATAAACGATGGCCAGAGACGCATGCATTATTCATAACTGTGCTGTGAATATTTTTGCAGGGTCCTGGAGGAGGCCTCAGCCAGTCAGGCCAGCAGTAAGAAGGAGAACCGTGTCGACTTGTCCGGGAAGAATCGCAGCTACGACATCCGGATAGAGAACTTCGACGTGTCGTTCGGAGAGAGGCGAGTACCAACAAACCAACATCCCTGTACTGCACATGCCCACCAAAACAATCATCTTTGGATGCTTCAGCCTGCTTCATCTTACTTCCTTTTCCTTCTGCCGTCTTTTTGAATCGATGCGAGTGAACTTTGTGTCCCTGAAGGTTGAATTGAAATCAATCTTTAATGACCAAACTGAAATACATCATCCAATCTTCTTTTTTTTTTTTTTATAAATGCTAAATGGGTCACATGACCAAAAAATGCCAAAAGTAATGGGTCACCTGACACAAATTTTTTGCTATACATTTTGGCCCAGGTTCCGTAAAATGTCAGGCAGTGCAAATGATTGTTATTGTTTCAATCTTCGATTCTTTCTTAACCCCGTTATCCGTGTAAAGCTGCTAAAACAGTGTGAGGTTTACATCGCTGTAATGTCCGTGTTTTACGGAAGCAGTTCAAAGATGATGGTGGGTCCTTGGTGGTGGTGGTGGTGGTGGTGGTGGTGGTGGTGTGATCTGTTGCAGATGGAGGAAATACTCAGAAAACTGAAATTGGATCAAATAAATTCTGGATATTGAATTAAAGAGTTTGTATTAGCGGTCGAACACAAAGTGGAATTTACCGTTAGCTGGGTTGGTTTAGTTATCGATATAAAAAATAAATAAATAAATGACTGACTACAGGAAACAGAATTGAATAGTTTATCTTATGAGTCCTCTGGTCAGAGCCGTTCGTTTTTTTGTCACGTGACTCATATATGCTACGCACTTATATATACGTATATAAATTATTAAAACTATAGTGAAAGGCGTATGTGGACGTTTTTGGTGGGATTATTGAAAATGTAACAATTTATATTGATTGTGATCAAAGGAACGAAATGAACTTAACGACTCCAAATAAAAAAGTGTTCTTTTTGATGAACAAGATTCAAAGAAAAATGATCCGATCTTTCCATCACTAGCGCGCAGTCTCTCTTGTAAAAACAAACAGCATGCGGCGGCAGCGATTCGCCTCTAGAGGCCGCTCTCGTAAGGACAGCGGACCTTCTAAGCCGCTCCAGCAATAGACGCGAGCCGGAAAAACTCAGTGTGGATAAAATCTGCATTAAAATGTTAAAACTTTTATCTGCAAATAAAGTTTGTATCTCATCTCTTTATGCCAATTGCATATTGTGGATTTTATTTTTCCTTTTTCCTCTTTGGTTTGTTTTTATTTTTCCCCCAAATTGTGTTTTTTTTTTTTTTTTTTTTTTTTGTTTTGTTTTTGTTATTGTTTTTATTCATATGAATTAGTTCTAGCTGACCGTAGCCCATGTAAAAGAAAGAACAGTGTATAAGAAATTGGTCTACACGTGAAGGTCATCATGGTGTCTCCTCGCGCCGCAGGTCTCTGCTGCAGGGGGCCGAGCTGTGCCTGGCGAGCGGACGCAGGTACGGGCTGATTGGAAGGAACGGCCTGGGCAAGACCACGCTGCTGAAGATGCTGGCGAGTCGCAGCCTGCGCGTCCCCGCTCACATCTCCATCCTGCATGTGGAGCAGGAGGTGGCCGGAGACGAGACGGAGGCCCTGCAGAGCGTCCTGGAGAGCGACACAGTCCGAGAGGAGCTGCTCAGAGAGGAACGCTCGCTCAACGCCCACATCAGCAACGGAACGTGAGTAAGAATGGGTTCTGGAAGGAGAAATGAGATGATGTAAAGTGGGGGGAAAACAGTTCCAGTTCAAAAAGAGAGCTTTGAATGAAATGGGTTTTGCAATAACATGCAGAAAATGTATTATTATTAATGTTTTTTTTATTAGGATTAATTTCTATTGTATTCCAGGCTTATTGAAATCATTGCTAGAAATTCTGACTTTTCAAAATGTTTTTATTTTTATTTATTTATTTTGTAGAGCGGACGGGACCGAAAGCATACGTCTCTCAGAAATCTACGCTAAACTGGAAGAAATCGAGGCAGACAAAGCACCAGCCAGGTAAACCCTCACACCCTGTACCACTGTAATGAAGGCAGTATGGTGCAGCTTTGCAGCCGTGTGTGTAATGAAGGTGCTCGTTTGTTGTATTTTTCTTTTCATTAGAGCTTCGGTGATCCTCGCAGGTTTAGGTTTTTCCCCCAAAATGCAGCAGCAACCGACCAAGTGAGTGAAACCTTCAGCCGAAGTCTTGTTCAGAACCAAATGATCAGTTTGTTGTAAATTTTAAAAGCAGTTGTTTGTAAGGTTTTAGCTTTTAGTGTTTCTAGACATGAAGTAAGAATTGTTTTTACACAGCTGTTAAAGATATGCAATAGATGAGGTTTTTTTGTTTGTTTATATTTGTTTGTTTGTTGTTGTTTTTTTTTATTTACTTTTTCTACCCCATTTCTGGTTAGTTTATTTATTTATTTAATTAATTAATTATTTATTTTCCCTGGCCTTGACATACAGTAGGAAGCTTTAACCACATCTGGATCAGAGATTTCCTCACACATGATTTCACTTCATCTATTGCTTTTACCCGCACCTGAATTTAAACTAAAAAGAAAATCATGCATTTTACATGAGGAAAAAAATATTTTTTTAGATTATGACAAATTAAATGAAGTCTTATTATACGTTTTAAAGCAGCCATCTGTAAAGTTTCTGGACATTAGGTGGTTTTTACACAGCTTTAAAAGAAATCCACTTACAAGCACCAGATAAGTCTTTTTTTTTTTTATTTATTTTTTTTATTTTCTATTTTCCGTTTCTTGGGCATTTAAAATTGTAAAATTTCAAATGTAAAAATCAAATTTTTCAATTAAATTTAAATTAAATGAAATAAATCGTGTTGTACGTTTTAAAGCAGCCATTTGTAAGGTTTCAGAGTTTTTTGGACATTGTGTCAGAACTTTAAAGAGTTGTTTTTACCCAACTTAAAAAGATTAAAGATTTGATTTGACTTTTTTTTGTTTGTTTTTCTGGCCCTGAAATGCAGAAGCTTTAAACACATCTGGTTTAGAAATTTCCTCACACATGACTTCATTTCATCTGCTGCAATTCATCACCTGAATTGAAACTATGAATAAAATCAAGCAATTTGCATGAAAAAAGAGAAATATTTAGCTGTATTATAACAAATTAAACGAAATGTGCATTTTATACGTTTTAAAGCAGCCGTCTGTAAAGTTTTATTTCCAGACTAGCAGTAATCTACAACTTTAGAAGAAATGGGTTTTACTGCAACATGCAGCTAATGTAAGAGCTAGGTTTCATTTCAGGCCAGGTTTTTTTTTCTGGCCCAGAAATGCAGAAGGATTCTTTAATCATGGCAAATAGTTCCACATTAATCCAGGATAAAGCAGGGTTTTTTCCCCACCCAAATTGTTTGCTCACGTGTGTGTTTTTCTTCACAGAGAATTTTCCGGTGGCTGGAGAATGAGGTTAGCGTTAGCACGAGCCCTGTTTGCAAGGTGAGGAGATCTCAATTCATTAAAAAAGAAATAATAATCTTTAATTACGCGAAAAAAAACGAACTGGAGCGGAAGAACATGGAATTGTTTTCCTTGTTGTGCATCACCATGCCCTCATCACTTCCTTCATGTGTTTGATGTTGAAATGTAATAATGGTTCATAACCTCAATATGGGCATTACTCTGTGTGTGTGTGTGTGTGTGTGTGTGTGTGTGTGTGTGTGTGTGTGTGTGTGTGTGTGTGCACTGTATAGATGTGGAGCAAAACAGAGACAAATACTTGTATTTGTTTAAAAAATATTAACTGTATTAATTTGCTTATTATTATTTTAGTAGATTATACAATAAAGGGATTATTGTATAAAAATGTGGGGTGGGGTTGGATTGGGGAGGTGGTAGATTGGTGGTTATGGCATTGAGAAATGTCACAAATGTAAAGGAAAATTATAATAAAATACAAGCCTTAATGAACATATGCAACACTTTTTCAAATACATCCCATAATATTCAGTTTTCCTCAAAACACCATCTCACGTCTCGCTTCATAAACTCGCTTCGGTATTTGTTTATTTATTTATTTATCATCATTTTGTTATAAACCTCCTCATTTCTGTACTGAGACTCCCTCTGTTTTTTCAGGCCGGACCTTTTGTTACTTGACGGTGAGTACAATCCGATTTCCATTGAAGTAAAACATGAACTGTGTGATTGAGAAAATCCTTCATTTAACATCATTAATTATTTTTCTCTCCCTCCCCTCCCCCCCCAATCGTTTCATGCTATCAGAGCCCACAAACATGTTGGACGTGCGAGCCATTCTGTGGTTAGAGACCTATTTACAGGTGAGACTCACGAGTCTGTAGAGAGACTTTTACTGGTGCTCTTTATGCACTATTACAATAATCAGTGTTTGTAAAATCTTCTCTTATTATGCGCATCCCGTTTTTTCCATTCGATTTTATTACATTTTTATCTATGACAGAAACTCTGCAGAGATTAAATAGAAAATTTGAATTCAGTTTTTATTATTTTTATGCAGTACATTATTTATTCAGATGTTTTTGCACTATAAAAAAAATCAAGGCAATTATGATCAATTAAATCCCACAATTAACAAAAATAAAATAATCAGAACGATCAAATGAAAGTGCAATTTTCTTTTCAATTAATTTATTACAATATGCATAGTAGATGCTGCAGAGGGTAATCGGAAAATGTTTTAAGTATTCAGACCCCCTTAAATATTTCACTCTTTGTTATATTGCAGCCATTTGCTAAAATCGTTTAAGTTCATTTCTTTTTTTCACATTAATGTACACATAGCACCCCATATTGACAGAAAAACACAGAATTGTTGACATTGTTGCAGATTTATTAAAAAAGAAAAACTGAAATATCACATGGTCCTAAGTATTCAGACCCTTTGCTCAGTATTTAATAGAAGCCCCCTTTTGATCTAATACAGCCAAGAGTCTTTTTGGGAAAGATGCAACAAGTTTTTCACACCTGGATTCGGGGATCCTCTGCCATTCCTCCTTGCAGATCCTCTCCAGTTCTGTCATGTTGGATGGTAAACGTTGGTGGACAGCCATTTTTTAGGTCTCTCCAAAGATGCTCAATTGGGTTTAAGTCAGGGCTCTGGCTGGGCCATTCAAGAACAGTCACGGAGTTGTTGTGAAGCCACTCCTTCTTTATTTTAGCTGTGTGCTTAAAATCATTGTCTTGTTGGAAGGTAAACCTTTGGCCCAGTCTGAGGTCCAGAGCACTCTGGAGAAGGTTTGCGTCCAGGATATCCCTGTACTTGGCCACATTCATCTTTTCCTTGATTGCAACTAGTCGTCCTGTCCCTGCAGCTGAAAAACACCCCCACAACATGATGCTTCCACCACCATGCTTCACTGTTGGGACTGTATTGGACAGGTGATGAGCAGTGCCTGGTTTTCTCCACACATACTGCTTAGAATTAAGGACAAAAAGTTCTATCTTGGTCTTATCAGACCAGAGAATTTTATTTCTCACCATCCTTGGAGTCCTTCAGGTGTTTTTTTTAGCAAACTCCATGCGGGCTTTCATGTGTCTTGCACTAAGGCTTCCGTCGGGCCACTTTGCCATAAAGCCCTGACTAGTGGAGGGCTGCAGTGATGGTTGACTTTCTACAACTTTCTCCCATCTCCCGACTGCATCTCTGGAGCTTAGCCACAGTGATCTTTGGGTTCTTCTTTACCTCTCTCACCAAGGCTCTTCTCCCCTGATAGCTCAGTTTGGCCAGACAGCCAGCTGTAGGAAGAGTTCTGGTCGTCCCAAAAGTCTTCCATTAAAGGATTATGGAGGCCACTGTGCTCTTAGGAACCTTAAGTGCAGCAGAACTTTTTTTGTAACCTTGGCCAGATCTGTGCCTTGCCACAATTCTGTCTCTGAGCTCCTCAGGCAGTTCCTTTGACCTCATGATTCTCATTTGCTCTGAGATGCATTGTGATCTGTAAGGTCTTTATATAGACAGGTGTGTGGTTTTCTAATCAAGTCCAATCAGTATAATCAAACACCGCTGGACTCAAATGAAGGTGTAGAACCATCTCAAGGATGATCAGAAGAAATGGATAGCACCTGAGTTAAATATATGAGTGTCACAGCAAAGGGTCTGAATACTTAGGACCATGTAATATTTGTCTTTATTAATAAATCTGCAAAAATGTCAACAATTCTGTGTTTTTCTGTCAATACGGGGTTCTATGTGTATATTAATGAGGAAAAGAAATAAACTTAAATGATTTTAGCAAATGGCTGCAATATAACAGTGAAAATATTTCTTTATTATTTTAATTTAAATTTGTATGTTTTTTTTATTCTTATATATTTTTGTCTGAACAGTGGATAGAAGTATTTCAGTGCACATGGTTCTGGGTTACAGTTGTGTATGTGACTTTAATATCAGACTGTGAGGTTCTACCGACTCGTCATCATTTAAAGAAACTGTAAAGAAATAATAAACCCAAACATGCACAATTTGGCAGACTATTTTTTTTTTATACGTTATATACATGTTGTAGTGCTGTTTACACATTGTATCTGTGTGTGTGTGTGTGTGTGTGTGTGTGTGTGTGTGTGTGTGTGTGTGTGTGTGTGTGTGTGTGTGTGTGTGTGTGTGTGTGTGTGTGTGACCCCAGACATGGCAGTCCACCATCCTTGTGGTGTCTCACGATCGTAACTTTCTGAACGCTGTTGTGACCGACATCATCCACCTGCACTCGCAGCGTCTGGACAGTTACCGTGGCGATTACGAGAACTTCATCAAGACGAAAGAGGACCGACTGAAGAACCAGCAACGGGAGTACGAGGCTCAGTTACAGTACAGAGAACACATACAGGTATAAACACACACACTCCTGTATATGTTTTCATTTTATTTTTCACGTTAATTATTGTAATATTTATATTAATTAAATTTACTATGAATTCTTTACCTTCACTATACTTTCAAGAGCTATGCACATGGATAAATATTGATGCTTTATGCAAATGTATTTTTATTATTCATGAAACCGAACTCAACATAGAGCATGAAGACTAAGTATACTTGTAATGTTTTAATGTAATTATGGTGTTTTTTAAATGACGTAAATCATCAGGACACTAAACGGAACTTTTGCAATGTTTCCACACGGACGGTTTTAATTGCCGGATGTGCGCATCATGGAGGATTTTGGTTTTGATTTGAAACTCGCCGCATCTGTAAAACAAACGTTTAGTGATTCAAAATAATTTTTCTGTGGAGTTTTTTATATTTATTTATGTATATTTATTTATACTTTTATATTTACAGAAATGTGTGCTGTGTTAATAAAATTAGTGCTGTTAAAATTAATTTTGTTAACGCATTATTTATATCTATCTATATATATATATATATATATATATATATATATATATAAAATGTGCTACTTTTGACAGCCCTAAAATAAATAAATTAATTAATTATATATATATATATATATATATATATATATATATATATATATATATATATATATATATATATATATATATAAATAAATAAATAAAATTTTGAGAATGCATATTTACTTTATTTTTTTCAAATAGCAAATAAACTAAAAGTTCTGATTTCATACATAATTTTACATAAATAAAATGTTTTATATTTATATATATATATATATATTTTTTTTATAATTTGCACAAATGATTGTATACAAATTTAAATAAGATTACAGTTTTACATCATTTTATACATCATTTTATTAATATCTTTAAAATTTCACAAGTTTCTAAACTCTTGAACAAATCCATACATAATTTTAATTTAATTTCATTTGTAATTACATACATAATCTACATAATTTCTTAGATAATTTTACAATTTTATACCTCATTTCATATCTAATTTACACAAGTTTATCATTTTATGCACAGATTTACAATTTGCCATTTCATACAAAATTTCATACATAGGTTTATAAATTGCAAACCTGAATTCACATAATTTAATACCTCATTTTATTCATAATACGAAATTTCACACTTTCATAAATATTTCATATATTCAAACAGTTCCATACATAATTTCACAATTTCCTGCAGTAAAGGCACAGTGCACCGTCTCTGACCTGTTTACTCAATGTAAATGTCATAATGGCCCGCGTGTGTGTGTGTGTGTGTGTGTGTGTGTGTGTGTGTGTGTGTGTGTAAACCAGGTATTCATTGACAGGTTCCGGTACAACGCGAACAGAGCTACACAGGTGCAGAGCAAGCTGAAGCTTTTAGAGAAACTGTAAGTGAGACCCCATCATTCCTCCTTCTTTCATCCCTCCTTCATACTGATCACCATCAAGTTCACTACACTTGCATCACTCTTTTTTTTTTTCTCTTCCCCTTCAACAGCCCTGAACTTAAACCAATAGAAAAGGAGTCCGAAGTCATTTTACGGTGAGTTTAAGAACAAGAGTTTTGCTCAAAAGTCTGTGTGGAAACATGTTGACTTCAGAAGGTCCCATTTTGAAATCCCACTTAGCTGCCATTGCTGGGCCCCTGAGCAAGGCCCTTAACCTTCAACTGCTCATTGAAAATCTTAGGCGAAAAAAAATTGAGCCAAAAGCATTAATTTCATGAACTGAATAATAGCTGTATGGAATTCTCCAGAATTCCAGAATTATATACACAACAAAAGTATTGGGACCCCTGACTTTTCCAGCCACATATTGTTCTTCTCAAACTGTTACCACAAATCTGGAGGCACACAATTGTATAGGATGCAGGAGCTTTTTGAGATTTTCCCTTCACTTGAACCAGGAGACCCAAATCTGCTCCAGCGAATGAAATTTCTGTAAATCTCCACAAAATCTAGTGTAGAGAAGAGAAGAGTCACTATAACGGCAAACGGGGACTAAATGTGGAATGGGATGTTCAAAAACGAGCAAAAAACAATCTTCTAGTCAGGTGTCTGCTAACTTCTATCTTTTTATTTTATCTAGATGATTTTTTTTTTTGGTTCAGTTGTTGCTCTGAGTGTTTAAAAAGCACATTTACTGACATTAAGATTGTATTTGTGGATGAACCGAAGCTCTAGAAAAACCTTTAATGCCACCAGCAGAATACAGAAAGTAGCAGTACTTTGTTTTATATAAAATCTTGAATAGTTATGCACCCTAGATAAAGAAGAACAGATGTACCTCGTTCGCCTTTTTCACGAAACTCGATGTTTTCCCAGTTTTCCAGATAATTTCGAGAAGCTGTCTCCTCCCATTCTGCAGTTGGATGAGTTGGAGTTTTACTACACGCCCCAGCAGCGGCTGTTCACCGGCCTCTGCGTCTCCGCCGATCTCGACTCCCGGATCTGCATCGTACGTGACCACGTGTCGGTTAAACAGTAAAATGCAGCGCTGAACAGAATTCCTGGATTCTGATTTATGAAGCGAGACCGAGCTGCTTCTGAATGCCTTGTTTGTGTCAGAATCTTTTTTTTTTTTTTTTTTTTGCAGGTAGGTGAAAATGGTGCGGGGAAGTCCACGTTACTGAAGCTGCTGATGGGTGATCTCACGCCTATAAGTGGCACCAGACACGCTCACAGGTGAGACCTGATGAGGGTAGCATCTTTCAACTCAGCACCTGAATAAAAAGTTGTGTGTGTGTATATATATATATATATATATATATATATATATATATATATATATATATATATATATATATATATATATATATATATATATATATATATATTCATATTCATAGAATTGCATAATAATTTCACACATACTTAAACATTTTATTCATAACTTTACATTTTCACTTAATTTCTTACATAATTCAGACGCAACGCAATCATTTAATACCAAATTCATATATAATTACATACTTTTATAAAGAATTTTTGATCATTTTGTTTTTTAATATGCAAGTTTTTTCAAAAGATTTTATACATCATTTCATATGTAATTTACACAGGTTTTAATTTTACACACAATTTCACCTTTTCATGCATATTTTTATATATAGGTTTACAATTTCAAATAATGCCATATATAATTGCTCAATTTAATAGATAATTACATTATTTTGTACATAATTCTACACATTATTTTATACACAATGTCACAAATTTATGAATCATTTTATAAATTTTTTTTTTACATAATTTCCTAATTTTGAGCACAAGTTTACATTTTCACTAAATTTCGTACATAATTCGGACACAATGCAATCATTTCATACCTAATTACCCGCAAATTCATATATAATTACATAATTTTATACACAATTTTTGATAATTTCGTTTTTTGACATGCAAGTTTACAATTTCACTTAATTTTATACACAATTTCATATGTAATTTACACAAGTTTTAATTTCACACACAATTTTACCTTTTCATGCATATTTTTATATATACGTTTACAATTTCACATAATGCCATATATAATTGCTCAATTTAATAGATAATTAAATTATTTTGTACATAATTTCACACATTTTAATCCAAAATGTTTAAATTTTTACACAATCTCTTTTGATAGTTAAGAATTTTATACATAATTTAGGCATAGGTTTATAAAGTTTATACAGAATTTCATATTACTTTATACCTTTTTTTCTTCATAACTTAAATATTTCACAATTTCATAAATACTTGCTCAATTTCACACAATTTCATTCGTAATTTCACAATTTTATACATTTCATTCATAATCTTTTAGATAATTTAATACATTTGTACACAAGTTTACAATTTCACTTCATTTCATACATAATTCCTCGTAAATGTATTCCTAATTACATGAGTAATCTCATACATAATTTTACATTTATGTAAAAATTTACTAATTTTTTTACATAATTTCATAAATAGTTGCTCAGTTTTATAGATAATTACATCATTCTGTACATAATTTCACACAATGAAATTTTAAAAGATAATTTAGACATGATTTCATATGTAATTTCACGGTTTAATGCATCATTTTATACCTAATATCTAATAATCAATACATAAGCCAACACTGATCAAGTGAGCAGCAGTGAAATGAGCTGATTTGGTGTTTTCCAACAGAAACCTGAAGATCGGCTATTTCAGTCAGCACCACGTAGACCAGCTGGACCTCAACGCCTGTTCAGTGGAGCTTCTTCTCAGCAAGTTTCCCGGTACAGTGTGACCTCCATAATCCATAATCCCATGCTTCACTATAAAGCCATAATCACATGAACGAACGAACCCTGAACAACCAGCGTCTTCACCTTTTATAATTAACCGCATGCTTCCTCCAATATTTAATTACTTTTGTTTAACCACGGTTTCATTCAACAATCCCATATGGAGTCATATCTGTATAGAGAGAGTGATGCAGCGGCGCTTTAGTCCGGTTATCTGTGCGCCTCCTTATCTATACGCCGACATCAACACCATCACACTCGTCATCTCGTAGCTAAAGAACTCACAATGACGTTTCCCTCGTTATTATTTTGTGTGCCGTGTTCAGGTCAGACAGAGGAGGACTACAGGCGTCAGCTGGGGAGGTACGGGATCAGCGGTGAGCTGGCCATGCGGCCTGTGGCCAGTCTTTCTGGAGGCCAGAAGAGCCGTGTAGCTTTTGCTCAGATGACCATGCCTTGGTAATGTGTGTGTGTGTGTGTGTGTGTGTGTGTGTGTGTGTGTGTGTGTGTGTGTGTGACAGTTTAATAAACACTATACGGACAAAAGTCTGTGGACACCTGACCATAAGATTCTTGTGATCCTTTTGAACATCATCCTTTGCATTCAGTGCCCATTTGCTATTATTATTAATGATCTCCATTCTTCTGGGAAGATGTTCTACTAGATTATGTGAAGATTTGTGTGAAATGCAGCCACAAGGGTGTTACTGAAGTCAGGTTCTGATGTAGGTGAGGTGAGGATTTTCTGTTCATCCATCCATCCATCCCTCCTTCCTTTAGAGTACTTTTTCTAATTGGTCATAATCCATTTGTAGGTCTATTCATCATATGTTTCCTATCCATCCATCCATCCATCCATCCATCCATTTTCTAATTATTCAAGCATCCATTCATCCATCCACCCATACTACATTTTCTAATTGTTCAAGCATGCATCCATCCATCCATACTTACATTTTCTAATTGTTCAGGCATCCATCCATCCATCCATTCTCCCATCCATCCATCAATCCATACTTATTACATTTTCTAATTGTTCAAGCATCCATCCATCCATCTATCCATCCATACTTACATTTTCTAATTGTTCCATCTATCCATCCATCCATCTATCCATCCATCCATACTTACATTTTCTAATTGTTCAGGCATCCATCCATCCATTTCATCCATCCATTTATCCATCCATACTTACTACATTTTCTAATTGTTCAGGCATCCATCCATCCTTCCATCCATCCATTTATCCATCCATACTTACTACATTTTCTAATTGTTCAAGCATCCATGAATCCATCCATCCATCCATAGGTCTGGGGTGTATTCACATTAATCTCAAAGGTCTTCAATAGGGTTCGGGGCTCTATAGCAGGAGATCTTCCACTCCAACCCTTGTATCTCCATGGAGCTGGGTTTGCGCACAGGAGCCTTGTCATGCAGCAACCATTTTAATTGAAGGGAAAATTCAAAAGATTCCAGATCCATATACAATGTTGTACCTCCAATTTTTTTGGTAACCATTTGTGGAAGAACCTCATACGGCCAGGGGAAGAAAAAAAAAAGTCAGGTGTCCCAGTACTTTTGCTGACCTCACGTATCTGTATAATTGCATCATCTTGAATTTTAACTCTTTTTTTCGATTCCAGTCCCAACTTTTACATCCTCGACGAGCCGACCAATCACCTGGACATGGAAACCATCGAAGCCCTCGCAAAGTCATTAAACGTTTTCAAGGTAAGTGAAGTCCAGCTGGTGTCGAGCGATCAGGTTCTTCTTTCAGTTCTGAGAAAAGTCCTCTCAGGTGACGGAGCGATGCTTAAACAAAAAACCGAAAGAATTAAATAAAGATTTTTTATAATTATTTACAAGTGGGTGCAGAAGTGTTTGTATATATTTTAAATTAATTCTATAAATATTTACATTCACTATATTTCCAAAAGTATTGGGACACCTGGTCATGTGATTTTTGAGCGTCGCATTCCACATTTAGTCCCAATTCGTTCTTATTTGATTTCCTGCCTCAGGGTGGCGTCGTGTTGGTGTCGCACGACGAGCGCCTCATCCGGCTGGTGTGTAAGGAGCTGTGGGTGTGCGAGGCGGGACGAGTGCAGCGCATCGACGGCGGCTTCGACGAGTACAAGAACATCCTGCAGGAGCAGTTCAGGAAAGAAGGCTTCCTCTGAAGAGCCTCGTCCACACACACACACACACACACACACACACACACACACACACACACACACACACACACTCACTGACTCTGCCTACAAACTGAACTCCGAAGCAGCACCGACACCGTACCGGTTCTCAGTTTTTTTTTTTTCTCCTTTCCGAAATCATGACCTCCGCGCTCGCTGCTGTGATCACGCCGCATCCTTTACTGGTCATGTGACATGAGATACTTCCTGCTGGGGTTCTCTGCACAGGTTCATCTTATTTCTGCACATGAGCAGCCAAAAGAGAAAAGAAGCCTGATGCAATAAATGTATAGTGGGGGGGACGGGGGGACGTGTGCGTTTATGTTGTTTGGATGCGACTGTTGTCATTAACTTATCAACATCGATGTTAGAAGACGCTAATAAAATCCTAACGTACAATCAGTTTTAACCTGCTGCTGTCTGCGATTCTTTCACAATCTCGTGTCTTTGTTTTTATTTATTTATTATTAATACACTGGCTTACTGACATGTTCTGTTTTTTTACACTGATGCTTATTTTTTTTATCATTTCTAGTTTACACAATAATACTAAAATTGTTTTTATCTTACACAGTAACACTGAACACTATCATTGTAGTCGTGTGCTGGAGTACAGAACGACTAAATCACGTTATTTCTGTTGAGAATATTACACGTTTTGTTCACGTGATATCCCGAGAATCTTTTGTGAACTGTTCTAAGTACTACTGGTTTTTATACTTGATTCAGATACTCTATTACTCTGTCTGCAAAAGTATTGGAACACCGGATTTTTCCAGTCGTTTGTGCTTCTTCCTAAAACTGTTCCCACAAATTTGGAGACACGCAGTGCTGTAGGACGCCTTTGGACGTCTTCTATATATTTCCCCTTCACTTGAATTAGGAGACCTAAACCTGTTCCAGCACGATCAGGAGCCTGTGGGATGGATTCTTGGAAGATTGGGAAATTTTTAATGGATGTTTGAACAAATAAAAGATATAGTATGATGGTGGATGGATTAATGGTGCTTGAACAATTTAGACAATTAAAAAATGTATGATGGATGGATGGATGGATGGTTTAATGGTGCTTGAACAATTAGAATATATATTAGGATGGATGGATGGATGCTTAAACAATTAGAAAATGTAATATAATGGATGGATGACTAGACAATTAGGAAATGTATGATGGATGGATGATTGATCAATTAGAAAATGTAGTATGATGGATGGATGCTTATAGAATTAGGAAATGTAGGATGGATGGATGGAGGTTTAAACAATTAGAAGAGATAGCATGATGGATGAATGGATAGATGGATGAATGTAGGTTTAAACAATTACAAGATATGGATGGATGAAGGTTTAAACAATAAGATGGTATAGTATAATGGATGGATGCTTGGACAACTAAAAAATGTAGTGATGGATGGATGGATGGATGGATGGAGGTTTAAACAATTACAAGAGATGGATGGATGGATGGATGGATGCTTGGACAATTAGAAAATGTAGTATCATGGATGGATGGATGGATGGATGGATAGATGGATGGAGGTTTAAACAATTAGATGATCTAGTATAATGGATGGATGGATGGATGAATGGATGGATGGAGGTTTAAATAATTAGATGATCTAGTATGATGGATGGATGGATGGATGGATGGATGGATAAATGGATGGATGGATGGATGGAGGGAGGTTTAAACAATTAGATGATCTAGTATGATGGATGGATGGATGGATGGATAAATGGGTGGATGGATGGATGGAGGGAGGTTTAAACAATTAGATGATATAGTATAATGGATGGATGGATGGCTGGATGGATGAATGGAAGTGTGAATAATTTGACAGTGTAGTATGTAGATAGAAGGATGGATGCCTGTATTTTGGACCGATAGTTAATAATGTATTTTGGATTACTTCTTGTTCTATAATATTCTGTACTGTTCCATCATCACGTTTCGGGATGTGGGACTAAACCGCTAAGCCTGAAGACCCAAAGTGGGACTTTCTGGACACACTGGTTGTCCCAGTTCTGTTTAGTTAGTATCGTATTCCTGATAGAAATCTGCACTGTAAGCATTTCAGAGCATTTAAAACGCCACTTCCTGTTCGTGCAGTGTGTGCAGCGCGTGGGCCAGGCTCTGTTTTCCTCGCGTTTTGACCCTTTTCGCCTTCCATGCACAATTCCAGGAGAGGCGGCGTGATTCCTTTTTCTTAAGGAAATCTCCATTACGCGTTCATTTCTGAATGGTGTGATCGCAGCGGCGAGGGCAACCGAGAGAAGGAGGAAAAAAATAAAACAAGCCAAGTCCAGGTGAAAAGGAAGAGACGGACTCCCCGATCGGCTGCACGCAGAGGAGGGATGAAATCACGCCGCTAAATATGATGCGCTTTCTGCTGGACTGCCTGAGGCCGGGACGCGCGCGCGCGGGCTGCGGCAGGTAAAGACGCAGCGTCTTGTCTCCTTCTGCAAGGTGCTGAGATGCCTGCAAAAAAACAAAAACCGAGGAACCTCTGGTTTGCATGGACAAAAATCCCAAAACTTGCAAAAAAATATGTCATCTGATCTTATCTGTGCTACCAAATCATCTCTAAAGAGCGTCTCTTTCTCTATATATTTATATCTCAATGCTATAATATATGCATGCGTCACCTTATTATTATTATTAACATTATTTTTATTAATATACCCCAAAGTGAATATTATGCATCATGTGTGAGCTTGCTAGAACATCCTGGTGTTGTTCTGCATCCTATGTGCTGTGTGTCAGGTGTGAGTCATGTGCTGTGATGAGGAAGATGAGGAAGACTGTTGCAGGATATTTTTGATTTCTCTTGTTGTTTTTTTCTGAATGAACATCTACACATCAGCATCACACACACACACAACTCACATGCATGCCTATTTCTATTGGATTGTGCAGTTGTGCAGCTGCAGGACCACCATCTCTTTATAGATGCAGAACACACTGCTTTTATAAATGGAAAATGGCAGCAGAGCAGAAAACAGCAAAAACCTTCTGAGAAATCATATTTTGTTTAGGTTCCTATCTGTTTAGAGACCCCCATGTGTTAATAGGTTTCATCAGGGTTCTCTGGTTTTCTCCTAATATCAAAAATGATACAAATTTGCTTTTTCCTGTATGATTTTTGATATTAGGAGAAAACCAGAGAACCCTGATGAAACCTAATGATAACATACAACATGCACATCATACAGGTAAAACAACAGGTCAAGTTTTATTGTTCTGATCATCTGATCATAGCTGGAATCCTCCCAAAAAAAGCTTTTGTCACATGATATTGTAATATTATATCAGGTGGGTTTTGTTATATCAATGGCTTGAGATCTATAGTATTGATATGTCAAAGAATAATAACAGATGAACAGCAAAAAATGTGTATGGCAGTGTTTGTTTTCATGATTATTACCAAATTGAAAAACTCAAAAGTGCCATTTTGTGTTGCAGAGAAAACTCGGTGGAAATACCAACGAAGGAGAAAGACCCTGGCGATGAACATGTACTCAAGGTATGGACTGAGTATGATGATTGTCATAGACATATGGATCAATTCCTAGTCAACGCCAGTATGAACAAAACCCACATACGAATAAGAGCCTTGGGCCAGTCATGTGATTAATCCAGTGACCAGGTTTAATCAGTAACGAAAAGCTGCTGCAAGGAGAATGAACTCGACGGACCAGCAGCAGGTTCTTCTCTGGGTTTTTTATGTACGTTCAGGAGCAAAGGCTAGCAGTGGAGCGACACCGATGACGTCACGGTGCTATTTTAGTGCTAGTGATCTGTGATTGGTGGCCCAGAGGCAAGCCCCGCCTACTAGACTTCTCACACACACACACACACACACACACACACACACACACACACACACACAGCTGCAGATAATCTAGTTCCGCTTGAGTGTATCTGAAAGTCCTGTATGTGTTACTGTGTGTTTGCTGGTGGTAACAGAATCCCTGCCAGAAGGCTGTTGAACATTTCTGCTGCATCTCCATTCCACAGGCACTAAATATCGTTGGATGAAATCGCAAAAAAACTTTAGTGATAAATTGCTGATTAAAAGTACAGAATAAGCAGATTGGATCATTGGCCCGAATTCTTCATTATAAACCAACACGATCAGGGCCTCGGTCCAGGTTCAGCATTGTGCTGGCCAGATCTGGCAACCCGGAGAATTTCATTTTGAGTTCAATTTCAATCTGCAGTCCTTTATGGAGCTACTTACTGTGTAATGAATGGATAGACAGGAGTTTGGATGGACACGTGGATGGATGGGTTGTTGGATAGATGGATGGATGGATGGATGTTTGGATAGATAGATGAATTTCTATAGTATAAAATGGGTGGATAGGTTTTGATGGTAAATTTAATTTTAATTGTTTTATCTAACTTACAGGGTTTGTAGTGGACAGAAGGAGGGATGGATGGATGGATGTATGGAATATAAAGTATAATGGATGGATGGATGGCTGAATAATTAGTAAAATGTACTGTAATAGATAAATGCTTGGCGGATAAATGAGTGGATGTATAGATGGATGGATGGATGTACAATGGGGAAATAAAGTATAATGAACTTATGGATAAATGTATGGATGAGCAATTTGGAAAATGAAGATTAATGGAAAGATGCTTGAATGGACTGGTAGATAATTTTTGGATGGATGGATGGATGAATGGATGGATGGTAGAGGGACAGCTGGTTGGTTGGATGGATGGATGGATGGATGGATGGATGGATGGATGGATGGATGGATGGATGGATGGATGGATGGGTGGATGGATGGATGGATGGATGGATGGATGGATGGATGGATGGATGGATGGATGGATGGATAATTAGTCAAATGTACTGTGATGAATAAATGTTTGGGCAGATAAATGAGTGGATAGATGGATGGATGGATGGATGGATGGATGGATGGATGGATGGATGGATGGATGAGCATTTGGGAAAATTAAGAATAATTGAAAGATGCTTGAATGGACTGGTAGATAATTTATGGATGGATGGATGGATGGATGGATGGATCGATGGATGGTGGAGGGACAACTGGTTGGTTGGTTGGATGGATGGATGGATGGGTGGATGGATGGGTGGATGGATGGATGGATGGATGGATGGATGGATGGATGGTGGAGGGACAACTGGTTGGTTGGTTGGATGGATGGATGGATGGATGGATGGATGGATGGATGGAAGGTGGAGGGACAGCTGGTTGGTTGGATGGATGAATGGATGGATGAAAGGATGGATGGATGGATGGATGGATGGATGGATGGATGGATAATTAGTCAAATGTACTGTGATGGATAAATGTTTGGGCAGATAAATGAGTGGATGGATGGATGGATGGATGGATGGACGAGCAATTGGGAAATTGAAAAATAATGGAAAGATTCTTGAATGGACTGGTAAATCATTTATGGATGGATGGATGGATGGAGGAGGGACAATCAGAAAATGTAGTGTGCAGTTTTTCTGGGCAGCTGTTCTATTGTAGAATTATAGATGACCGTATGGATGGGTGGATTTAGAAGGTGGGATGGACAGACTTTATTGATCTTTTGTAACTCACTCTGGATCAGAATGTCTGCCAGATGCCATAAATGTAATAAATAAATCTTCACTACAGTTGGAGAATCTATTATCCCATAAATCACACACAGCACTACACTACACATATTCACACACCAGATCCAGCACAAAAACAAGGCAAAGTGTAGACTGCATCACACTCAAACAGAAGAGTGGCTCATGTGTACTGGTTTGCTGGAATAAGTCTGTATCTGAAGTTGCTCCTGTAAAGTCCATACTCATTTCTATGAAGGGAAAAACATTGAAATATCATTTTTCATCACTATCCTCTTTCCCTTCACTGCATCACATTCTTTTCATCTCCTGTCTTTCATTTCTTCTCTCAGTCACAAGTGTATACTGTTTTCATATGTCTTAAGGGCAAAGAATTATAGCACTCAGCATTGTACAGTCGAGTGCACACACACACACACACACACACACACACACACACACACACACACACACACCTAATGCAGCTTAAAATAATTAGCTAATAAGCTAAATGAAGTGTGTCAGAGAAAAGAAAACAGTGCTATAGATCTCTGACTCTGAGAACACAGTAGTATTGAGTGGTCATGTGATACCTATTTTCATGTAAACACAAAAACAAGGTACTAAAATACGTTAACATTATTTTGTGAACTGCATCTCAGCTAATATTACTCAGGAGTGACTTTTAACTGCACGAGTTCGCCTTTACACCAGCAGTGTTATCATTTCTTCTGATCTGATTCTTCTGGCTATACGATAAAGTATGTGCTGTAAAAATCAAACTAAAAATAAATCACACTCCTGCCCTTTCCATGAAACCCTATATGTATGTAGGTATTGTAGTGACCTTTAACAGAACTGAATTAGAGGCAGGGCTGAATTCTGGGCTAGAAAATGAGGAATAAAAAAAAAGAAGATAAACATAAAAAGACTGTTATAAAATAAACGATATAATTGAGACATTTTTAAAAATTATACAATAATGAATGGGTTTAAAACCATTTAAATGTTACAGGTTCCTTGGAAGTGTAGGATATTAATGTCGGATGGATGGATGGATGGATTGATGGATGGATGGATGGATGGATGGACAAATGGCAAATTAATTATAATGGATGAATTTATAGATTATTGGACGGATGGATAGATGACAAAAATGGACATGAAGTATGATGGATGGATGGATGAATGGATGGATGGATAAACTGATAGATTGGATGGAATAGCCAATTGGTAAATATAGTATAAATGGGTAGATGATTGAACAGATGGATGGATGAAAAATTGGAACATGAAATATAACAGGTGGATGGATAGATGGACAGTGGCAAAATTAGGTATAGTGGATGAATGGATGGGTGGATGAAGGGATGGATGGATAGACAATTAGGAAATGTCATATAATGGATGAATGGGTGAATAGATGGATGGATGGATGGATGGATGGATGGATGGATGGATGGATGGATGGATATTTGGCAAAATAATTATAATGGGTGAATCTGTAGATTATTGGACGGATGGATAAATGACAAAAATGGACATAAAGTATGATGGATGGATGGATGGATGGATGGATGGATGGATGGATGGATGGATATTTGGCAAATTAATTATAATGGGTGAATCTGTAGATTATTGGACGGATGGATAAATGACAAAAATGGACATAAAGTATGATGGATGGATGGATGGATGGATGGATGGATGGATGGATGGATGGATATTTGGCAAATTAATTATAATGGGTGAATCTGTAGATTATTGGACGGATGGATAAATGACAAAAATGGACATAAAGTATGATGAATGGATGAATGGATGGATGGATGGATGGATGGATGGATGGATGGATGGATGGATGGATGGATGGATGGATGAATGGATGAATGGGTGAATAGATGGATGGATGATGGATGGATGGATGGATAAATGACAAAATGGACATAAAGTATGATGGATGGATGGATGGATGGATGGATGGATGGATGGATGGATATTTGGCAAATTAATTATAATGGGTGAATCTGTAGATTATTGGACGGATGGATAGATGACAAAATGGACATAAAGTATGATGGATGGATGGATGGATAGACAATTGGTAAATGTAGTATAAATTGGTAGATGATTATACAGATAGATGGATGAAAAATTGGAACATGAAAAATAACAGACGGATCGATGGATGGATGGGGAGATGGATATATAGGGAGATGGTTGGGGAGATGGATGGATGGATGTGTGGATGGATAGGTGGATAAATTGATAGATGGCTGGATCAATAGACAATTTGCATATGAATAATGAATGGACGGATTAATAGATAAGTAGAGGAAAGAATTGTGATACTGAAATGAATTGAAGAACATTGTTATAAACAATACTTGATTTTTCTCTAAAGAATAAATATTTGAGCTCTGGCACTGGTAATTCAGTGATTATTATTAAAGCTTGGGGACAAATAATCCTCCCTTTAAAGCGTCTACACAGGAAGTGTGTTTGTCTTGTTGTGGTGATAAAGAGAGCTGTAAAATCTCTTCCACTGTCACACTGAATAATCTCTGCTTTAGGCAGAAAATAAAGGGGTTGTTTCTGCTCACACTAATATTTTGCGGTTCTGGTTCATCGTGACCAAAATAAAATTCTCCCTCCTTCTCCAGGATATGGAGGACGTGGTGGCAATGGAGGAAGGGGCTCTGCAGAGAGACAGGGCTCAGTGCCGGGACAGCCAGCAGGCCCTCGAGAGCCTGGCCAAGAGGAGAGCACAGCTGAGGGAAGAAATCGAACGCCTCCAAGAGCAGCGCAAGCAGGAGGGCCAGCTGGTGAGGCAGTCTCTATCTTACACACACACACACACACACACATGCATATGCATTTCCATGTGCTTTCTCTCTGTCTCTCTTGAAGCTTAGCAAAAAATGTTGCTACAGCTGAATTCAGGAAAATCAATAAATAAATACAGTTTGATGGACCAGAATCTTTAAGAAGCAGTTTGTCATTTCTAGTGCCCTCTGCTGTTTGAAAGGTGAACTGCAATTGAGTGACTGCACTCAACCCAAAATGATGTAGACGTACCGTACATTGTACAATATTGTAATGAAATAGCGCATTAAGCATGGTGAGTTTTTATCCAGAACAACATGGTAACTTTGTCTAGCGGGAGATCAACGTGAGAGATACTCCACCCAAAATTATACACTTAATTCTATATAAAAGTTTTTTTTTTATAATACATAAAAAGCATCCACTTGGGTAATGAGAAGTAGTACATTAAGAGGTATATGCTTGTGAGTTATATACTGCTGGCAGATTATCAACCAGCCTTGTGCACAAAATCTTGGCACAATGATGCGTCTGGGCCGCTGAGACGCTCAGTTGTTACTTGAAAGGACACAAAGTGCTTCATGTGCTTCGCATATCATTACATCCGTATACAGCCAAGTGATCTTGCAGTGATTGGGATTCGTATGGCTTTTTCCCCATTTTCTATTTTGTCTGTAAATGGCATTTTTTCTAGACATGTCGAGACCCAGGAGCCTTAAAGAACGGTGATCAGTATAGGGTAGTATACTGTTATCCATTTACACTACTGTATGTGGCAGCAGTTCTCGAGTGGATATATATATGTACAGTATTTATATATATACACATAAAACACATCAGTTACCACTAAAGGAAGAAGAATCGAAAAATGTAATTGGTTGGGGAATAAAAGATCATTTTGATCTATTTTTGAAACATCTAGGAGCACAATAGAGTCGGCCAGATGGTAGCAGTTCAAAGGTGTAAGATAAAGGATGCCTCCTATCAGCCACAATGATGTTAGCTATTGATGTTCAATACTCTTTATATATATATATATATATATATATATATATATATATATATATATATATATATATATAAACTCTCTATACTCCATAACTTCATCCCTAACAGTTTACTTGCTTCCCCAGTGACCTCCTTCACTTCAATGTGCAATTTTCCCTTTAAACCTCTGAGTGAAGGTCATGAAAGGTCATTGGGAACAAATGGCTCACATTCTGGCACGGCTTCATGAGATCCAAATAAATGACCGATAGTGGTGATATTTCATACATACAAGTTACAGACATAAATGCAGACTGCACTGACTGGTCTCTTTGTGTGTGTGTGTGTGTGTGTGTGTGTGTGTGTGTGTGTGTAGCTCCTGTCCCTGCAGGAGGAGCAGGAGGAACTGGAGCAGAGAGTGCAGGAATACGACGCCGAGCTGTCAAGAGCGAGAGAGGAGCTGCAGCGCCTCCAGGAGGAGATCCGAAGCACCAGGGCTCGGGTGGAGGAGGCGCACGGACGCATGGGACCGCTCAAACACTGCATCGGAGATACATACACGGAAATAACTGAGGTCAGCACTTTACTTCAAAGACAGAGTAATTTACGAGCAATCTAACGTATCATTTTCGTTGCAACCTTTTTCCTAATCGAATACATTTGCATATGTAATAAGTAGATCTTCGTGGAGTTTGCGTTGTGCATTGTCATGCTGAAACAGGTTTGGGAATCGTAGTTCAAGTGATGGGCATATGTAAGCTTCAAACATTCAAAGACTCATATACAGTTGTGCGCTTTTTGAGTTTGTGGTAACGGTTCGAGAAAGAACCACATATGGCTGGGAGAATCAGGAAGATAAGAAGAGAAAAAGATAAAGGTTTGGATGTAAAAAACAAAACGTAATTGTGATTTAATACGTTATCACCCAATGAAGTGGAGTGAAGGCTGCAAAGGGTATTGGAGGTAAAGGGGAATGTAACAAGTCTACAAGAAAAATGGACTAATATCGGATAGGAAGTCACTGCAAAGTGGGCGGGGCTTAATATTCTTTCAAAAGCAATGCATTTCGGTCCAATGCACTTGAACAGTCCAATGTAGTTTAAGTGTCCGGAAGTAAAATTCATAGAAACGGCTTCATGATTATAATTGGCAATTGCGTGGGTTAACGATTACCGAATAAATAATTGATACGTAATTAAATAAACAAAAGAATAGGACCAAGCCCTGTAAGTGATGTGCTGCTTTTCAGATTATTAGATTATTTTTATTTAGCGTGATCTTCAATCCCATTCAGTTCTTCACTCCAAACTCCCTCTCTTTTCCAATAAAAGGTCATAGAAGTGTGTTCTTAATGGACTCTTTATTGACGTGAGAACATTAAAGGAATATTCTAAGCATCAGACACTGAACGTGTACTTTAGGAGTCGATTAGTCAAGTGCATGAAATATCTTTCTTTCTTTTTTTTTTTTTTTTTATAGCACGAAAGTTTAAACAGTCGTAGCAGCCATCAGCTTCAAGTGCAGCTTTCCGATGCAAGCCAAATGCTCGCTATGACTCAGCGTGTTTAGCTTCAGGGTCTGTTCTGTCTGTCGTATTATCTATCAGTGTTTTCCAAAAGCTATACCATTTTCATGTCCTATTTTCCATGTCTGCTATAATCCATCATCATGCACACGTTACAGTGAAGACGCTATCATTCCAAACACTATCAGAATTTACAGACTTGCTTTTGAATATATTTTTGTCCATGAATATGCATTCAATTATTCCCAATAGTCTATTATCTTCATTTCATAGCGTTTCTCTCAAGTGCCACCAAGGGGTCTTTTTACGCTAATGTTTCTTATCCAATCAGATTTTAGCCGTCACATCACGTGTTGTAGGGGTCAAAGGAATCTGCCGAATAAGCCTTCAGACTCAACAGAGCAGCGCACCTTTAGGTTGGCTCAGATGGTGTCCAGTATGTGTGGTCTGGGGCTGCATGAGTGCTGCTGGTACAAGAGAGCTGCGAGAAACATGATTTCCACAATGTACTGTGACATTCTAAAGCAGGACATGATGCCCTCCATTCAGAAACTGGGGTCAACGACAGTTTTCCAACATGAAAATGAACTCAAACGCACCACCAAGATGACAACCGCCTTGCCGAGAAAGCTGAAGGTGAAGGTGATGGAGTGATTCTTAAAGCGGAAGGTGGAGAAGCACCATGCATCTAACATCCAGCAGCTCTGTGATGTCATTATGGAGAAGTGGAAGAGGATCCCAGCAACAACCTGTGCAGCTCTGGTGAATTCCATGCCCAGGAGGATTAAGGCAATGCTGGATAACAGTGATGCTTATATAAAACACGGACACTTTGGACACAGTTTTGACATGTTCACTTGGGGTGTACTCACTTTTGTTGTCAGTTATTTAGACAATAATGGATGTATGGTGAGTTATTTTTAGAGGACAGTAAATCTGTACTGCTACACAAGCTGCACATCGACTACTCTAACATATATAAGTTTCATTTGTCCCTTGAGAAAATCTACTAAAATGCTGTGTACTCACTGAGATACTACACACACACACATATATAAACATATATTTGTTTGTTTGTTTGTTTGTTTGTCCCCTAGGCTAAACAGAGACTAGGTGAACTGATCACTGAGATGATCGCTATTGAGGCATGTGCCCCTGAGATCACATCCCACCAGGACATAAAAAGCTTAAGCATGGCTGTTGACGGTGGTTCCAGAGAAGAAGATGAAGATGCTGAAGAGCACCACAACAGCGTCTACGAGGACGAAGAAGCACTCAAACGTCACAGTGTGAAGAACGAGCCTTTGGAGCAGGAACAGGAAGATGGACCTGAGAAGCTGCAGCGCTCTGTTGAGAACTTGGTCTAAAAAACATTATATAAAATTACATGAACTCATATGACTTATTTTATGCATTGAAATAAGCGCTAGTCGAACTTTCCATTTCTACTGCACCATGTTTTTACTAAGGTTCATGAGCAACTAAAGAGGAACTTCATTTTGTAGCTGTTTAGTTTTTCTTTTTTCTCTTTCATCACTTCAATTCTCTTGATTAAGTGAGAGTAAAGCGATTTAAACATCCCCATCACCAGACTATAAAGAGTCTTGGATCTATAACGATATATATAGAGTAAACTAAACTATTTATCCAGCCTTCCTCAGTTAACATTTACCTCAGGAAGTGAAACTGTTTGACTGTAAATATACCTGTAGCTCAATCAGTAGCTAAGTACTTCCTCGTGTAATGTTTGGAAACCACTTCAGAATGTTCTTGAACATTGTAAATCTTATTGTCTGGCTAACAAAATGCAATCTTACTTAATCTATCTTCTATTGAACCGTTTCACTAGCCAGCCAACGTGACTCATTACTTAGCTAGCATAAATAAACACCTCTCAAATTTTAGCTAGCTACTTCCTCATCTCTAATGTTTGGAAACCAGTTTTCAAGATAGAAATTCTAACCTATGGTAAAGATTTTAATCCTTTCAACAAGCTTGCTAACCTTACTAGGACCTCATCAATTTAAATGTTTAACAATCATTTACATTTGTTTTGTGTGTATAGTTTTTATAAGTGCTTAGCATTCTGGCTCTTTATGCAGTGTTGATTTTCATTTTCACAGAAGAGCAGCGGTTCCTCTTCATTCACCGAGATCACATTGACGGAGTTTAAAGAAGAGGATGCATCACCCAGGTCAATAACATCACAGGTAAAGGGGGCTTTAAACTTGTCACATGTACATTACAGCACATTGAAATTCTTTCTTCGAAAATTTTTCTCAGTGATGGAAAGCTGGCCTTCACCACTGAGCTACCACTTCCTTCCACTTTGATACAGTATTTCAATATGCGCTTTGGAATTCATTTCCACATACTGTATATAGGAAAAAAAGTGTATGTATAAGTTAACTGGAAATACTTTAGGTGTTTCAGCTGTTGATTGGGTTCTATGAAATCACAACATACACCAACTTGATAGTAAAACCAGTACATTTGTTCATTCTTGGAGTTATCTTATAAGACAATCGTGGGACAGCAGCACAGGTACATATCAAGAGTTTCAGGGTAATATTCATGTCAAACATCAGAAAATGGGCGAAATAATTTGTCATTGTAGGTGCCAGACAGGCTGATATGTGTTTTTTAAAACCGCTGGGAGTTTCTCGAATTTATATATTCATCCAGTATCAGTAATGGGCTAAAAACACCTTGTTGAAGAGAGACGTCTGAGGAGAATAGCCAGATTGGTTTAAACTGAGCTTCAGTGATGATTCAGTGGTTCTCTGGGATATTGAACATAATGTTGGGGGTTTAAGCCCCAGCAGTTCCAAGCTGACTCTTAGGCACTTAGGCACCCTATCTGCTCCAGGGGTGTCAAGTCAAGTCAAGTCAAGAAGCTTTTATTGTCATTTCAACCATATATAGCTGACACAGTACTCAGTGAAATGAAACAACGTTCCTCCAGTATCCTGATCCTACATAAAACAACATAAAACAACAATCACAGTAACGGAAAAACACAGGGCTAAGGACACAGTCACAAGACACTGAGGTACAACATGGTACAGTCTGAGGTACAACAGGTCTCAGTCATGGTACAACACCTGAGGTTGTTGTACAATGGCTGACCTTGTGTTTTGATTCCAGCTTTCTGACAAGTTAGGATATGTGAGAATTAAAATCTCTTTTTGGGATTTATTTTTCTGGGAAAAATATAATTCTTTGCATCCTTGGTGATAAGAAAAGCAAATAAGGATGCTTAAGTCATTGAATATTGAGGTGGGTTGGCTACAGTAGCAGATCTGGTTGTTTGTATTCAGTACGCTTCTGCCACATGATTGGCTCATTGAATAATTATATGCAAAATATCAACTTTTCGATATTTTTTGTATTTTGTCATCATTTGTAATAGTATTAAAAACTCACAATTACACAATTTTTTTTTGTTGCACAAAATGATGGCTCTTAATCACAAGCTAAATGTACTTGTTCATACCTTTTAATGACGTCATGATTATGACTGATTACGGACATTTAATTTCTGTCAATTGCAAATTTCTAACTACCGTAGACCCCCTTTTACATCACTGGGTTTTTTGTGTTTTTTGTTTTTTTCTAAAGCACACAGGCTCTGCTGATCTGGAAGAGGAGGATTTTGAAATTGTCCAGTCCCTCATGTCCAGACCAGTTCATCAGTCTGCTAACAAAGAGTTTGACTTTTTCCACCCAGACCCTTTTGTTGATTGTAAGTGGGATTGTTTTCTGATACCATCTCCTTTGATATAAATCAGAATTCCCAGGCTTCCTAAAACATTTAGTGTTGAAAAACTATATTTTGGGATTCGAACTCATAACCTTTTTTTAACCATTTTTTCTTCTTAGCATAAATAGGTCCAGATAAATCATAGAAAGAAAAGCTTTAATACTTGAATACTCTAAAGGGGCTCTTCAGTTTGTTCTGTAGAAGTTTACAATGGAGAGTTTCATTGTTCTTTCCAACCTTTGAGGAAACCTTGTGCTTTATTTCCTGAGGGAAAATTCAATGTATAAATGATATGAGCCTGAAATTAAGAATTGTCAAGGCATATTGGGGGTCAACTAATATGTTAATTGGTGCAGAAACAGTACATATATGTGTGTTAAAATCAGCAAATTAGAGATTTTATGTTTGATTTGAATGTTTAGGATGATATATATCATTTGCAATAACATCAATGATTAAAAAAATATATGGAAAATCCCTTTAAAATGATTAAAGTGTATCTACTTTGCAAATACATTGAGTAAAGTACATTCTATCTGCTTCCTAGATGATGTGTTTGGAGATGAACGCTTCCCAAAAGTGGACATGACAGGTCAGTGTTATACATGTTTTTTCCTTAGATTTGGTATTTTGCACATTTCTTTGTGTCAATGATTCACCATTTGCTGGATGTTTCATTACAAATCACAAATCAGTCCCTAAAACAATTTTTTTTTTTTCAGAATTCCTATCTGGTGATCCATTCAAAGGCAGTGACCCTTTTGCTTGCGACAACCTGTTTGATGATGTAGCCAACAGCCCGTTTCCTCAGGATTCTCCGCTCAGTGAAGAAGGCAATGCTAAAGAGTCCAACCCTCTGCCCTTTAGTCCTGAATCTGCCAGTAAAGAAGAACATGATAATATTTCAATTGTTGCCCATATTCCAGCTACTCCTAACTGCAGTCAGTCTATTGACTCTGGAATGTTTGAACAAAACGTCCCTGAACTCGCTGATCCTGAGAAACATGTGTCGTACGATGTCTGTCATCAGGTTGGAATTGAAATCACAGTGACCCAAGATGCTGACGATAGGGATCTCAGTAGCACCTTAAGGAATGACTCGGATCTGCCCACAAGCCCTGAGAATGAAGATGGAGGACGTTTTGACCCTATCATTTGCGAACATAACGACTTAAACGAAACCGAATCCAGTTCGACAGTCGACAGCTCCTTTGATGGAGATTTTGGCACCGCTGAAGACCATCCAGAAGACGAGCCAGAGGTTGAGTCGGGACCCAGTTACGTTCGAAGGAATCAAGCACTGTACGGACTGCAGCGGATTGATACAAGCTCCTACACTAGTTTTCCTCTTAGTCCTGATGCGTATGATCCGTTTTCTGAGAGTAACGTAGACAAGAAACCGCCGTCCTTCGGTTCGGATCACAATACTGAGAAGGAATTCGTCTGTGAAAATGTAAATGCTGGTTATCCGAGCCCTTCCGATCGAGAGATAGATGATGTCAAGAGTGATCCTTGCACTCTCGAGCTCAAAGAAGATCATTTCAGTAATACAAATGAGGCAAGCCATAATGAAGAACCCCTTAACACGGATGACCACAATTTTGGAGACATATATTTCTTCACTGTCCGACTAGACCCTGGAAGTTCTGACGCCAGCCCCATTTCTCCTGAAGTCAGTGAGAGAAAGAAATCCGAGGGTGACCATGTGAGTCCCGAATCTGAATACGATGAACTTGACTACGTTGCTCCAGATGAAGAGGACGAGGACCCTAAGCAGTGTAATCTGGAAGACTATCCAGAGGAAAGCTTTGACAAAGAAGAGGTCAGACCGGAACTATTCTCTGTTAGTCCTGAACCAAATGAACCAGTTGAGCCTGAGTCAAACAATCCACATTCAATTCCCAATTCTGTTGAATCTAAAGACCAAAGTGATGGCCTTGATTCCTTTGAGTGCAATATATTCGAGAGCAATATTGAATTTGAACCACAATCAGATAAGACAGAAAACGTTGACTTGGATTCAAGTTTAACAAACTGCAATACAGAACCTGTAGTTCAGTACCTCATTAGCCCTGTCTCTGGGGACACTGGGATGTTTGCAACCGATGGTTACAAGCTTTGTTCTCGTAACCCATTCAGCTTTGACGCTGGTAGCATCGATCACTGTGACACCATTGACCCGAATCCTGAGCCTCCTGACTCTAGCGTTATACATGAATCTGGATCATCTGAGACCAAACTCCAGAGTTTGGTCCTACTGGAACCAGTACTTTTAGGTAACCCAGTACATGCATCAAATGCCAAAAATCCAAACGCTGACAGCGGACGATTAGATTCTGGGTATCATGAATTTAATGGACCTGATCCTTTCAATCTCATAGCTACAGATTCATGTCCAGTGCCTGCAGAAACAGATGTAGGCTCTGTAACTGATGATCTAGAGATAGAACTGCCAAACACCACCAATTTGGATGAACAGGCTCCTGATCCCTTTAGCCCGGTATCCAATGATATAGCAGTATTTGATCTACAATCTGAACCTGCAGTCTATGACCCTGTGACCAAAGATTCAGGTCTTGGGTATGCCGCTTCTTCTGGCCTGCTTGCCGATTCCTTTAGCGGATCCGAACTTGACAGCTTTGACCCCTTCAGTCTGATGCCAGGAAACAGTTATACTCACTGTAACACGGATATGCTTGTCCCTGTATCCGTCCAAGATGATTCCGGATCTTATGATAAAAGATCCAGTAGCTGGGACTCCGGCGTTAGTCAGTCTCCTCAACTCCACTGTGATTTTGCACCGAACAGAGCAGATCCCCTTCTTCCACACGAGCCTAATCTGGTTAGCCCTGATACCCAAAACTTAAGCTACTCATCCGGTTACTCAACAGCAGACTTTTTTTTCCAGTCTGATTCAAGTACCTTGACAGACGCCGGCTCTCTTACCCCCAAAGTTGACAAAATAGCCACTCAGGATCAAAACTCCACGGTAGACGTCACAGCCATGGAGGACCTCGCCGAAATAGAGTTCTTCTGCTCCGAGCTCAGCAAAATGGTGGCCTCGCGTTCCTCTGACACAGTTCAGCAAAGTGTCACCGAAATGCTTTTCGGCTCGAATCCAGACACTGCCAAGTTCTACCCCTGGGATCTGGAAAACAGCAACACTGATATCAAGGACACCTCAAGTCCTGAAGCCGATTTCGGACACTCGTTGGACGAGGCCGAGAAACCTAGCCTGCTATGATGAAGGGACACTCCTTTAAATAAAATTGCACGGACAAATGTAGTTTTTCGACACGCTCCATTCTTCTCTGGTACGAATCGGAGATCGAGCTTCCAGAAATCGACATTATCACTGACTGAACATCATATGAAATAAATGATTGCCAACAGTAGCAGGGACAACATGATCTATCTACACTGAGGTGCTGTGAAGAGAGGAAGTCTAAAACATTGTTAATGAAATTACCTTTAGGTTCAAAACCCATTTAGAAAAATAATGTTTCTGTCAATTCCGTAGCAGATTGAATCTGATGGTCCTCAAATCCTCGTAGAGGCCGATAGACAGTTCAAGTAGCACCACCATTGCGACCCACCGTACAGTACCTCCATGTGTATGGTGTACTAAAATGCGCTCTACCTATCAGTTGATAGACCTTTATTGATAGATCTGTAGGAACTTTGACTTGTTCAACAGGGTTTATTTCAAGACAAACATCCAAGACAGTCTGGGATAAAAAAAGACATGGGAAACTGAATGAGAGAGAAAAAGAGAGAGATAATAATACTAACTTCTCAATACCTCCAGTACAGTGCTGCATGAATCAAGTGTTCTTAAGGCGTGTCTGTAGAGATTATTCCCTCATCCACTGGACGCTTTTTTTCCCCCAGTAGATCATTTAGAAATTTTGTTGAAAACGTAGCAACGTTTGCATCCACTGAGCAAGTCTGGTAAACATTTCTACAACCAACACATCTCGATCATGCATTTTATACAGAGATCTGTTATTCATTTTCACGAATCGTTGTATCAGAGTTTTGCTTCCTCAGGCTTTGGAATCTGCAATACTAATCAAATTAGTAGAGAATGAGAGAGTGAGAGAGAGAATTGCTTATGTTTTGTAAGCGGTTCATAACACGATATATTAATAGAATTACATGTTCGTTCTCATGTAACCCCTGCAAATGCTAAATTAATGACGATTTTGAGCAACTACTGATTCACAAAAACTCTGTCCTATCTGCGTGTACTAGATCGTGTACTAGATGTCTGTCTGTTCTTGTGTGCAAAGTGTTTTATCATTGCCATCGAAACATTAATTTGTAAAAGGAATCAACATATAAATATATATATATATATATACATACAGTATATAATGCAGTAAAAGTTGACAAAACAGCTGTATTTGTCAGTTTTATGATTTCTAGGGTTGGGATTAGGTGTGAGAGGTGATGCCCTAGGAAGACAATACTGGGGGAAGATGTTATGTTCTTGTCCTTTGATAATGTGATTAAATCTTATAATCAGCAGAGGTGGAAAGAGTAAGAAAACATTCTAGTACTGTTACTTCAATGAAATTTTACTTGAGTACAAGTAAAGTTCTACTTATTCTTCTTTCGGCTGCTCCCATTAGGGGTCGCCACAGCGGATCATCCGTCTCCATACCCCCCTGTCCTCTACATCTGCCTCTTTCAAACCAACTACCTGCATGTCTTCCCTCACCACATCCATAAACCTCCTCCTTGGTCTTCCAAACCATCTCAATCACACCTCCCTCACCTTGTCTCTAAAACGTCCTACATGCGCTGTCCCTCTAATAAACTCATTTCTAATCCTGTCCATCCTCATCACTCCTAACGAAAACCTCAACATCTTCAGCTCTGCTACTTCCAGCTCCACCTCCTGTCTTTTATTAAATGCCACTGTCTCTAAACCATGTAGCTACACTGTCCCCTGCCAACACCTTACAGTCTCCAATCTCCTTCAGGTTGCATCTCCTACATAGAACATAGTCCAGCTGTGTGCACCTTCCTCCACTTTTATACGTCACCCTTTGATCCTCCTTCTTCTTAAAATAAGTATCACCACTGCCATTTCCATCCTTTTAGCAAAATTTACCACCATCTGCCCTTCCACATTATTCACCTTAAGGCCATACCTACCCATCACCTCCTCATTACCTCTGTTCCCTTCACCTACATGCCCATTAAAGTCTGCCCCAAGCACCAATCTTTCATTCCTAGGTACAACATCTACCACTTCATCCAACTCACTCCTGAATTTTTTCTTTTTCTCTCTCGCAGCCCAGTTGTAGAGCATAAGCAATGATGACATTTATCATCACCCCTTTAACTTCCATCTTTCCATCACCCTATCAGAAACTCTCTTCACCTCCACTACACTCTTACTGTACTCTTCCTTCAGAATCACCCCTACACCATTTCTCTTTCCATCCACACCATGAAAGAACAGTTTACTTCATTTCCACTTGGTCTCCTGAAGACACAACATATCTACCTTTCTCCTCTCCATTATATCAGCTATATCTTTTTATTTACCAGTCATAGTACCAACATTTAAAGTACCAACACCAACCTCCACTCTCCTACACTTCTCCTTTTCCTGCCGTCTCTGTAGACGTCTTCCTCCTCTCCTTCTCCTTCTTCGGCCAATAGGAGCCTAATTTCCACCTGTACCCTGTTGGCACATGTTTTATGCTGGATGTCCTTCATAACACAACCCTCCCCATTTATCTGGGCTTGGGACCGGCATTAAGAGTGCATTGGCTCGTGAAACTCTAATGGCTGGTTAAAGTACAAGTAAAGTTACGAGTCTAAAAATCTACTCAAGTAAAAGTAAAATGTAATTTTAAAATAGTAAAATTTTTACCCAGTTACTTTTTTTAAAACAGCAGGAGTGCAATAATTACAAATAAAAATAGAAAACACTGCAGTCTATGACTTGAGTCTAATGTGAGTTATGCACAAGCAAAATAAAATCTGTTATTATGTCACTTATGATGACAAGAAATAGAAATGCAGATTTAGAATTTAAACAACTTTCAATTCGTTTTTAGCTGGATCTGCATTACTGGCGTCTGCCTTGTCCATCTCCATCTTTCTTTCTTTTCTTTCTTGTCAGTTGTTTTCCACCTGTCAATCAACTTTTTGCAAAATTATAGATTTTAAAAACTACTTTATAAAGTAAAAGTTCACAAATAAAAAAAACTTCTCAATTACACTAACAAGAGTAAATGTAATTCACTTTCCACCTTTGATGATCACATATATAACAATATAACAAATAAAAACGTTTTGCTGATAAGTAGAACATTTACACGTACAGCATTTAACAGACGCCGTTATACAAATTGATGTGCAAAAGTGCTTTGAAGTCTCTATCAATGAATACATCTACACTGGTTCACTAGGATGTGGACCATCAAACTCTGTTATTAGGAATTCTAGCATAATTTTTTTAAATACATAGTGTTTCAGGTGTTTCAGGAAGAAACAGTTCTTCACCTGTCGTTTAAAGATCATTAGCCCTTTCATCTGTTCGGACATCGAGGGGAAATTCATTCCACCACCTCAGTGAAAGAACAGAAGGGTCTCGATGTATACCTGCTTACCTTGAGAGATGTTTGGACCGGTCAAGCAGTAGAAATGTTTCCTATTCTAGAAAGGATGAAACAAGACATGGATTGTAAGAGTTTGGTTTCAGATTTGAAATTTTTGTGGCTAGAGAAACAATTCTATTACAAAGTTTTTAACCATAAGTGGTTTTTACTTTTTCCTTAGCTTCCTGAAAGATACATTTGATTCACTTATTTTAATACTTTAATACTAGAATCGATTTTTTTGAAATGAAATTGACATTCATTCATTATTTTATTTAATGTGTTGCACATACAAGAAACGACACTGTAGACTACCGTGATGAAATTAAAACTTGGTTCCGTTTTTATTAAATGCAACATAAAAACAAAACACGATACACCGATCTTTGTCAATGTGCATCTTTCACATTGTCCGTGAATCAAAGTAAATGAATTGTTGCAAAAAAATAACCTTCAATTGTAATATTAAAAAAAACCCAACATGCAAATTATAAGCATAGTTTTTATGTTCAACACATTAGTAAGACAAAGATACACCCTGGATTGGACCCCGGTCCATTTCGGGTAACCATACACAAACACATGCTTTTTCACACCTAGGGACTGTTTAGCATTTAGCAGGCAATGGGGTTTTTTTTAAGGAGAAAACCAGAGAACCCAGAGGAAACTAATATGGACATGAGGAAAGCAGGTAAAACTCTACAAGCAAGAAGCTGTCCTGACGCTTTTTGATTGGAAAGGCATGAGTAAAAATTCTGCAGGCACAACCTTCTGAGATCATTGTAAGTGGGTCTGGATAAAGGTGTCTGCCAAATGCTATATATGTAAAAAAAATGATATTATGCAATAGTTAACAATGGGTAATAACATTATTTCCCACCTCTGTATGCTTTGCATGCTAACTGAGAAAGAAGCATGGATGCATCTTTGTTTTTGGATGTTCAGAGCATGGAAAGCTCTTCAATCATTGAAGTGAACTTCAATCATTCATGCAACTTTTGGGCTGAAATTGCAGCATAACGATAACAGTGGACAACAGCGTATAAGGTTAGCCACAATTTATTTGGCTTTGATGATAGATTTTAATATATTCAGATTTAAATTCTATTTCTGTGTATTCACTTATCTAAAGAAATATTTCAAATGAGAAGTGGTATTACACTGGTGACTTCTGGGCGGCCATGTTGGTTTGAGGACACTCCATAAGCATGGAGGGAACTGGTAGTTGACACAAACGCAGCAATGAATTCAACATTATTAATGCTTCTTTTCTCTGTTTTATTATAAATACATTGAGTTCAATTCAGTTTTATTTGCAGAGAGCTTTTAACAATAGACATTTTTTTACAAAGCAGCTTCACAGTGATAAAGAAGGTATGAAGTTGGAATGTAGATGTTTTAATTTGATCCTTTATAAGTCCGTAATGAGCGAGTTAGTCGCGACTGCTGAAAGGAAAAGCTCCCTGAGACTTCATGAGGGAGTAACCTTGAAAGGAACCAGATTCAAAAGGAAACCCATCCTCATCTGAGTGGCACCAAATGTTCATTTATTACAGTTCCATCATTGTTGAGGTGTTCAGTTCAGTGGTGATGCTCCTGAGCCGCCTGCTGATATTATTTACAGTCCAAAATTCATTCTTATAGTTCAAGAGGCTTCTATACTCTTTGTACTGTCCTGGTCATAGATTTACGGTAACACCAGACTACATAATCTACTAGATATAAATGATTTCAGGAAATTTCAGAGGTAATCACGAATATTACATTTCTTTTTTCCAAGCAATAATCAAATGTCAAATTTGGAACAATTAACAGAAGTAACCAATTAGCACCTAGGATAAAAACCAACACCTGATAAAGATCTTAACCATCACATCAGTAGGACAGAATTCCCCTCAATCTGAGATTTTTATTTTTGGCCTGTTCGATATAGAATAGCATTTGTTACATATACATTACAGCACAGTGAAATTTGTTCTTCACATATCCATGTTTGCTCAGAAGCTTGGGTCAGACATGATACAGCGCCTCTGGAGAACATAGGGTTTAGGACCTTTCTCAAGGGCCCAAAAGTGGCAGTATGGCGATCCCAGGGCTTGAACCCCCAACCTTCTGATCAGTAACCCAGCACTTTAATCACTGAGCTACCACTCCCCTACATGCCCGTGATATGGGAATGAGACCATATTTCCAATTGCACTGAAACCTTTAAAATGATACCAAACATGAAAAAGTTAAAATGATTAAATTCCTAAGATATAATAACTACAGTATGCAAGTATAGTAATTTTCCAGGAGGAAAAGAGGGGTCTCAAGGATGGGTGAATTAACCTACACTCACTCATACACTTAGAAAGGAGGGATGGGGGTCGATTGATGTCACTTTAGCCTTCAGGGTTCCCAGTAGGAGAACCGCCAAGACCTAGAGTGACGTCCTATCAAAAAGGAGAGCTGAATCCGAATTAAAATCATGGCTGCAAAAAAAATTCCTAAACCATCAGGAGCCCAATACAGCAAAAGGAGAAAAGAAGTAGAGGGAAACATGACACAGATAAAGGTGTGTATGCAGCTGTATTACTCCTCGTTATGAGGGTAGTAACGGCTAAGTCGTTTAATAAAATAGGCTAAATACTGTATAGCACTCAGTTTATGCTATGTTGCCTGCGATGCTATTGACCCTGCTTTGGGGGTGGTACCTCAGTGGTTAAGGTGCTGGGTTACTGATCGTTAGGTCGGGGGTTCGAGCCCCGGTATCGCCAAGCTGCCACTCTCGGGCCCTTGAGCAAGGCCCTTAACGCTCTGATTCCAGCTTATAAACAAGCTAGCAATGATTTCACTGTGTTGCAATGTATATTTCACAAATAAAGGCTTTTGTTATTCTTCTTGAGCTGCTCTGAGAATATCTTCCTCTTCCAGTGATAGCAGCTAAAGCAGAGAGGATCTTTCCAAAGCTGAAACGAATCAAATGTTGAGGTCCACCATGTCACAAGAGCACCTCAGCGGCTTTGCTGTCTTTACTATCAACCATGCATTTACTACCATGACATAATTGGATAACAGAAAGCAAGAAAGGTCATGTTTTGAGAAGTTCATTTGTACTGAAATTTTTATCCAATGCGTGAGGTGCTAAATTATTGTAGGTGGCAGCGGGGTGGTTCATGCCGTGGTTCGAACGGGGCGCCACGCTAAAACCGGCACTGTTCACACCTACGAACAGTTAATTATTCAGATGTTTTTAAAAAGAAAACCAGAGAACCCAGAGGGATATGGAGGAGGGTGGGAAGTGAGAAAACTTTGCACACGAGTCCACTTGTAGAAACATTTAAAGGTGGATGTTTTTTTTTTTTAACCCAGAGGAACATGATGGAAAAATGGAGTGAGGGAGGGTGGAAACGTTTGCCCCCATCTCTGACCACAGTCTGAGGGGGGCAGATGGAGGTGGTGTTCCTCACTCCACGTGCTCGAGCGCGCGTGACGTTCGCGGCGAGCCGTCCAACCGGAAGCCGAGCTCTCGCGTGCGTCAGAGGACAACACAGTGACGTGTCCGTGTTGTCTCCTAGCAGAGGGAGGAAACGGGGAAGAGGCCAAGCACTTCATGTAAACATAAAGTAGGCGGCTGGAAACACCACCTTTATAATTATTATTAGATTAATGTTCGATATTATACTGAAGTTAGAGATGAACTGAGCGGAAATGACGTGACTTCGAGTTCGTGAAACTTTGTTTATTTATTTTTTTAATCGCGCTAGTTACTGCTAGCCTGCTAGCTAGTGAAGTGGATGAGCTGCTGTTTATTTGTATTTATTTCTTTACTTTATCCAGAATGAATGAGATATCGTAAATATTTCCTGTATATATATTTATATATATGTATATATGTGAGTCTGTAGTAGTGTTTCTGTAACAAAGCAGTGTGTGGGAGTGTGTGTAGTGAAAGAGGAGTGCTGATTAGCCAGATCTCAGATTAGAGTGTCAGGGACGATGGGGAACTGCCTGAAATCCCCAACATCGGACGACATTTCCTTACTGCATGAGTCTCAGTCAGACCGAGCCAGCACCGGGGATGGAGCCGAGCCTGAGTTAGAGCCTCCTCCGCCCTATGAGGTCAGTACATCATCTATTCATCAACTCTCAGCATGTTCATACATCATCACATCATGTTCATACATCATCACATCACAACATGTTCATACATCATCACATCACAACATGTTTATACATCATCACATCACCACATCACAGCATGTTTATACATCATCACATCACCACATCACAGCATGTTTATACATCATCACATCACAACATGTTTATACATCATCACATCACCACATCACAGCATGTTTATACATCATCACATCACCACATCACAGCATGTTTATACATCATCACATCACCACATCACAGCATGTTTATACATCATCACATCACCACATCACAGCATGTTTATACATCATCACATCACCACATCACAGCATGTTCATACATCATCACATCACAACATGTTCATACATCATCACATCACAACATGTTTATACATCATCACATCACCACATCACAGCATGTTTATACATCATCACATCACAGCATGTTTATACATCATCACATCACCACATCACAGCATGTTTATACATCATCACATCACCACATCACAGCATGTTTATACATCATCACATCACAGCATGTTTATACATCATCACATCACAGCATGTTTATACATCATCACATCACAGCATGTTTATACATTAGCACATCATCACATCACAACATGTTCATACATCACATCACAACATGTTCATACATCACATCACAACATGTTTATACATCAGCACATCATCACATCACAACATGTTCATACATCACCACATCACAGCATGTTTATACATCATCACATCACATCATGTTTATACATCATCACATCACAGCATGTTCATCCATCATCACATCATCACATGTAGATTAAGAAGAAAATCAGGCTGCTACAAAACAAAACAAAAGCAGGGGTCTGTATAAATGTTTTGAATGCACTGTATTCAGCAATCTTATGGACAGAGTGGATGTTTGTGCGACATCATTGTGATTTAAATCATTTAATGCTGCAGTTTCTGGTGGTGACTCCAAGTTAACTGCTTAATAAGCACACAGCCGTTGTGTGTGTGTGTGTGTGTGTGTGTGTGTGTGTGTGTGTGTGTTGTTGTTGTTGTTGTTGTTTTGCAGGAGCAGGCACACATTCCCGTATACCATCCCACACCCAGCCAGACCTGTTTGGCCACCCAGCTGACGGAGGAGGAACAGATCCGCATCGCTCAGCGCATCGGCCTCATTCAGCACCTTCCCAGAGGAGTGTTTGACGGAGGCAAGGATGGCTCTGAGAAAAAAATACGCGAGTGAGTGCAATACACACCTGGGGGCAAAACGTGTAATTGTACGGATCAACAATCCGGCGCACCACTCATATGAAAACTGTGAATATGTTAGTAGGCTGTGGTGTAAATATTTAAATAAATAATACATATTAGTTTGTATGAGAAGGAAAATCGAATGATGTGAAGTACGATACTGGTTTAAATCGTTTTTAATACAAGTTTTCCATTTCTAAAATCATAGAACACGATTTCCAAACGTTCTCCTTATTGTTGATATTTAATGTGTGTTATTTCTACCATTCGCTTTAAGGACATTTTTATTTAAATTATATTTAAAATACATGTTTTCTCCCAAAAACTAAACAAGTTCTACTGATTCACCTTTTGTAACTCCCTCAAAATAAAAATATGTTGGGGAAAATCAAATAAATTATTGGCATGATTTTCACTTGTTTAATAGTCAAAATAAACATTTAATAAAACATTTTTACTTTGATTTATTAATTCATGCATGAAAGGTGTATGCCCAAGAACCCGCTCCAATTTCCAGATTCCCGTGACCGTTCTTTCTCTTCTTCTCTTTAGGTGTGTGATTTGTATGATGGACTTTGTATATGGTGACCCCATCCGGTTCCTGCCCTGCATGCACATCTACCACATGGACTGCATAGACGACTGGCTCATGCGCTCTTTCACCTGTCCGTCCTGCATGGAACCGGTCGATGCCGCGCTCCTCTCCACTTACGAGACCAACTGACCGGCCGGAGCCAGACGCCGGAGCCAGACGCACGTCTGCGTGAGCTCTGGAGACGCACCCCTTTTCCCCCCTTTCAGCGAGAACATCCAGCAAAAGAGCGTCCGAAAGCCTTCATCGTTTTGGTGCTGTGACTAGATAACTGGTTAGTATAGAGGCCAGTCTTTGAAGATATTCAGCACACACACACACACACACACACACACACACACACACATACAGGATTTCTCGTTCTTCTTAAACCCGAACAAGGTTCCCTGTAAGGCACAGGGGTGTACAACGATCTTGCAGAACATGTGCTGCTTCTTCTCCTGGTTTTGTGTTAATGATTATTAAGCAGAAAGGGCTGAGTATACTCGGTGTACTGTACAATAATATATGCTACCATTTCTATAGAAAGCAAACACACATGGTCTCCAGTGTCAGTACGTTTTCCACCCCTGGAAAGTCTTCACGAGAGAAGACCCCACTTTGCGGTTTCTCAGTAGAGCTGTGTTTTTTTTTTGTTTTTTTTTTTTTTCATTTTTTTAGCATTAGACCCTTTAAAGCACTGGGCTACTGAAAGGAAAGGTCGGGGTTCAAGCCTCGCTGTTTCCAAGCTGCCAGTCTTGGGGCCCTCGAGCAAGGCCCTTAACCCTCAGTGCTCTAGGTGGTGCTGTATTAAGGCTGACTCTGCGCTCTGAACCCCTTCCTACAGTAATTATCACTGGGATATGCAAACCATAATAAATTATATATAACAGATATTAAATAATTCAATTACAATAATTCAATTATTTAAAAAAAATAATAATAATAATAATTTTTTGGAAAATTGCCTGTGGAAGAGTATCAGCAAATTTTGTCCACATCTCCTCCAGAGAATATTTTTGAAAGAAAACCATGTAAATGTCTCCAATGGAGCTTTTTTTCAGCAACTTCAGTTGCATGCTTGTTGAACATTTTGGTAAATAAGGTGCATTTTTTTTCTTTTTCCTGTAACACATGAATTTTTCCATTTGATTCACTTCTAGAGCTCGAGGGAGACGTCCGAGGAAACGGCCGTTTGAAGTACATATGACAAGTATAAAGCACTTTTCTCTTTAAAATGAATGCTAAGGGATGGAATAAACATTTCTTTAAAGGGGCGACGATGTGGATATCCCGCAGCGTTAACTTGTAAACGGATAGAACGTACGATTTGGATTTAAAAAAAGTAATCGTCGAAATAAAACACTTCCGAATGTTCAGGTTTTGCAAGATCGTCGTACACACCTGAAGTAACACTACATGACAAATCGGCGCCCCCTGGCTGTAACCGAGTGCATTCGTCTTTGAATTTTCTTTCCTGTGTCGTTTCATCGCCACAGGAGCAGAAAACTAACAGTGAACTACGTAAAAAGGGCTCTTAGAGGGGGGTAATTGTGGAGGAAATGGGGGGGGGTATTTTGGGTCGAGTCAAATGACTACCAGTGTCGTTCTACTTTAGAAATGCTTGCACATACACAAAACCCCTTAGTATATATTAAACCTAGAGATTTTGCACTTTACACAAGAGAATAATGTATTTATGTAGGACTTTGCACCAGGTGCTTCGTCTTTCAATAGTGCTGAGGATTTTGTCCGATGCAAGCAGCACGTCATGGACGTCCAAAAGTCTGAGAGCACTTATGTTTTTAAAAACGAGTTTCTTTTATTGGAAACGATATTATACACAACAGCGTGTGAAATATCGTTTTGATTTTTGGTTAATTCGGTAGATTTGTTTGACAACGTAAACTCGAAATTGGACCTTTTCTACAAAGCGATTTGTTCAATCTGCTTAAATACACAACGGATTGAACTTTTTTTTTTTTTTTTTGGAAATATAATATTCATAATTCTGTTTTTTATGTGCCGTCTCAGACTTTTGGATCTGCATTGTATTTATTTCTCTTTTTTTTTTTTCTTTTTTTTTTTTACACATTTGTGTTACTCAGATTTATTTCACAAATCTAACAACGTCTTTATTTAGTTGTTGGGATACAAACTGATGCTGTTCTCCATGGTGGTTTAAACCATGGTCAATAAAAAAATTCGGACTATTAAACGTAAGGGCTTTTGGGCGTCTTTCTTTCTTTTTTTTTCGTATTTGAAATGTTTGAGTGAATTGCATTGAAATCTATATTCGTATCTTACCGTTTTTATAGCGACTGCTCATTTACCCATGCTCTATTGGTATTCCATGTGCTGGATGATCGACATATACGATACGGACAAAAGTACTGGGTCTCTGACCTCAACTCTATTGAACACCTTTGGGATGAATGTGAACGCTGACTGCTCCTCAGGTTTCACTGAACAGTTCCTATATACACTATATATTAGTGATGTGCATCTCCATAACTGAGGCCGGAGCGATACAATAAAGGTACATATGAAGCAGCTACTGATGTGATTCACCCATTGCAATTTGATTCAACACAAGGATGCAATGGAAAAAAATCTGGTGCTATGCATTTCAATATATTACAGTTAGTTCGCTTTTATATCTTTGGTACCACAACAAATTACACATGGTCTTTTCACAAACAGGAAATAAAACCAGACGCTTTTTGTTCCTGTTCTGTTTTAAGGAAGTTACAGCTCTACCTCTGCCATGTTGATCTGTATTCTACGTGACTCTCAGGACACGCCTCGGCCTCCTTAGTGTTGTGATGCGTCATAGTGACGTAGCGGCGATGGTGCTGAGAGAACGCGCTCGAGAAACGGTTTAGCGAAGAGAAATCAATCTTTATATATAAAATATCGTTTACAAATTATTGGTCACTCTCTAAATAATAAAGGTAAAGGTTCTGAAAATTCTTGGGTTCTCGTTACTGATTTTCTTAAAATCCGCGGGAATCCGCAGCGGGACCGAACGTTCAGGAACGTTAGGAATAACATTTTGTAACTTTTTTCACTAACAAATTTCATAAACACATTATTGTATTATAATTTTTAGTGACAAAGCATTTATGTCCATTGCGTCACATTTTCTGCTGAGTGTGCTTTAAAAACGAACCAGCTTATTGCGTAATGATGAATTCACCATAGGGACTGCGGGGGTGCAACCAAAATTCGCGGGGGTCTTAGAACGTAACTCCTGTTATATATATATATATATATATATATATATATATATATATATATATATATATATATATATATAACAGTTTTTACAGGTGCAAATATGTTCAAAACGATGCATCATGATACGAATGCCAACTTGTATACCCTTCTTCTTCTTCTTCTTCTTTCGGCTTCTCCCATTAGGGGGTGCCACAGCGGATCATATGTCTCCATACCCCCCCTGTCCTCTACATCTGCCTCTTTCAAACCTCTTGTCTTCCCTCACCACATCCATAAACCTCCTCCTTGGTCTTCCAGTTTTCCTCCTTCCTGGTGTCTCCAACCTCTGCATTTTCCTACTGATGTACCCCATGTTCCTCCTCTGCACATGTCCAAACCATCTCAATCTCACCTCCCTCACCTTGTCTCCAAAACGTCCTACATGCGCTGTCCCTCTAATAAACTCATTTCTAATCCTGTCCATTCTCGTCACTCCCATCGAGAACCTCAACATCTTCAGCTCTGCTACCTCCAGCTCCACCTCCTGCCTTTTACTCAATGCCACTGTCTCTAATCCATACAACATCTCAAGTCTCACCACAGTCCTATAAACTTTCCCTTTCACTCTCACAGATACTCTTCTATCACAAATCACTCCTGCTATCACTCTTCTCCACCCACTCCACCCTGCCTGCACTCTTATCTTTACTTCTCTAACACACTCTCCATTACTGTTGACCCCAGGTACCTGAACTCCTCCACCTTCTCCAGCTCTTCTCCCTGCAACCGCACCATTCCACTGCCCTTCCTCTCATTCACACACATGTACTCTGTCTTACTCCTACTGACTTTCATGGCTACTTGTATGCATCTGATGATGATGATGATCTACGGAGAAAAGTGGAGCTTATTTTAAGAACAAATGGGGACTAAATGTGGAATGGGATGTTTAAAAAAAAAAAAACAACACATGACCAGACAGTGTCCTGACAAAAACGCACCTGAGCAGCAGTTTATTTATTTATATATATATATATATATATATATATATATATATATATATATATATATATATATATATATATATATATATATGTATCTTTATTGAATCTCAGCGATATGGTGCGTGTCGTATGGTGCGAATCATAAATGCCTGTTCTAAGAGCTTTAACTTTATTAACTGACAACAATTAGTGCTTCCAATAAGCAGGAAGGTAAATAAATGATAGTTTTTTTATTATGCTAACAACATTAACATATTTTAACACTTAACAAATTCCCTACACACACACATATCATGATGGAAAAGATGCCACGTGTGTTTGCTGAAGGATCTGGGACACACTTTTTTGTTTACGGCTTGTACATGCCATGGAAGGTGACGGGAGACATGACGTCCACCTCGGCCCGGGCGATCTCTGACAGGTCCTTAGCGTTCAGGATCAGGCAGTACGTCGGTCTCTGTGCTCCGGGACACACCACGATGGTCAACAGCACACCTGCTCAGACATGCTCACATCAGGAACAAAGCACTCTGGGAAAAACTCGTACTATTGATAGCACACACAGAACAGACACGAGCACACGTCTTTATTTCATCCAGCCATCCAGCCATCCATCCATCCATCCATCCATTTATTTAGGTGAATTAATCCACATTTATTATCCACTGAAAAAACAGACATAGAGGAACAATATTATGATTAATGATTATGATGATGATAAGGAATATTATTGTTATTTAAATTTTTATTTAAATATAATAATAATATTCCTTATCATCATCATTGTCAATATTATGATAAGTAATATTATTTTATTTAAAAAAATTACAATAATAATAATATTCCTTATCATAATCATTAATCATAATATAGTGATGATGTTAAGGAATATATATATATATATTTTTTTAAGACTACTGTGTACAGACTGTGTATGTATTATACAATAAAAAAACAGATGTAGAGAAAATATATTATGATTAATGTTAATGATAAGGATTATATATATTTATATATATATTTTTAAGACTACTGTGTACAGAAAAAAAAAAAAATAATACATAAGTAAATAAATACATTTGATAATAAATTAATCAGTTAATTAAAAAATAATAATAAATACAAACTGTACTGTATTGTTAATTAAGAAAACTAAATATACCAAAAGATTTTCCCCAAACATATTTCCCTATACATACAGTATGTATATATAAGTACATTAGTACGTATTTCCTTTTAAGGGGGAATTAACTTCTTTAAATAAATTTGCATTTGATATTTTATTTATTACGTTTTTTTAAATATAGTTGTTCAATTCATTGTGCAAATAGAAACAAAACTATTTGGAAGAGATCCTGCAAGTTCAAAACACTTCTTCATTCTATCACTTCAGGTCCCAGTGATCTCAAACACCAATAAATGATTTTTATAACAGGTTATGGGTGAAACCCGTAAGATTTCGAGGGAAATTTTTAATCATACAAAAAGTTCAGAGCTGTACCTCTTTCAGGATTTATTTATTATTTAAAAGTCTTTATTATGTAGTGTTTATTTAATCAAATACCATGAACCATGATACAATGGAAAATCATGTATATATATATATATATATATATATATATATATATATATATATATATATATATCACAGACGTTGCATGTTCACGCTACTCACCGTCGTCCTCGTCGACCCCGTCAGGGTGCTGTACGAACAGTGGCTCTGAGGGGTACGAGTCCGGCTCCTGCCACACCCACGTCTCTTTCGTCCTAACGTTCAGCTTGCAAATCTAAAATCAAACATTTGCTCAAACACTCCGTTAGCAGAACGATAACGACTGACACAGTAGACATCAGACTCGAGTAGGAAGGAAAACTTGCCCTGTCGGGGATGAAGTGGTTCAAGCCGAGGGCGTAGGCGTAGGTGTAGTTTCTCCCGTTGTTCATTTTGTAGTTGATCTGAGGAAACTCGAAAGCTGTTCAAAATGAGGAAAGGACACGTATCCGTTAAGAGTGAAACCGAAGAAGTTATACAGAGCGAATACATTTTGCCATTTAATACACCTGAGGAGAACATTTAGGTCCCAACAGTGGAGCTAGGTGGTGCTGGGATTTAAACTCATGACCTTCTGATCAGATGTCAAACATCTTAACCGATGAGTTAGCGCTTGATTAGCTCACGTTACAGCAGCACTGAGCGCATTTCTAAATCCGTAATCAGTCTTGTGTTAATGCACTGCACTACATCTCGAAGGTTATGACTCTGGATCCCTCAAATCCACAGGCCAGTGGTGATGAAGTAAATGTAATTCGTTACTGTACTTATGTAGTGTTTCCACGTATCTGTACTTCACTGAAGTATTTCCATTTGAGGAGACTTGAACTTGAATCCCCCCAACCTTCCGAGCGGTAACCCAGAGCCTTAACCACTGAGCTTCCACTTCCTTTCAGAGAAACGTTTTGGTAAGCGAATCAACTTTTTACAACGAATCAACAGTCACATTTACGGGATTTGAATTCACAAGGACTGCCACCTCCTGTTCGCTCATTTTTGTATCAAAGCTCATTTAACGCCAGCATTGAATGTTTTTCTTTATCAAATCTTCCACAGGTGTTTTAATCCTGACTTTTATACAGGATGTCATGGCAGTTATAGGTGCGCTAATTCATCGATCACGGACCTTGGCG